>NC_057812.1:507922205-507971421 GCF_018294505.1 Triticum aestivum | reverse complement strand
CAATGATAGCAGAAGGGTGGCAACTCGATCTCATCGTAATCTGTCAATTGGTTTCTCTCTCGAACATTGTGTCTCTGTGCCTCGCTCAGTAGCCCCCTCGATATGTAGACTTCTCGCGCGCGCACAGCTGTAGTGACGATGACGCCGAACCCAGTGTGCCTCATTTTTACCGGCCTCATGTGATAGTTTTCACCCTATTTTCTGTTAATTAACAAGGAAACCTTTTCTTTGTTACTACTAGTGAATCTAAAATCATTCGGGGAAGACATAAAATATATCACTTCAACCCAATTATCGCAGTAACTATTTTAAAAGAAACTAGCTAGATGCCCGTGCATTGCACGGAACATCAAGATGCATTTGTATGATTAGTTTATCTTGTGAGAGAAAAGGATGAACGAGGGAAGGCCGTATTTGCGAACGTGGAGAGGGGTGTGGGTATATTTTTGCAAAATTGACATAGTTTCCTTCCTATCCGTTAGATATAAATCTGACGGCCTATATTGCAGGATGGCACGCACACCATAATCACCAACTCTGTTTTCTACTCCCTCTGTTCCTAAATATTTATCTTTTTAGAGATTTCAACAAGTGACTACATATGGAGCAAAATGAGTGAATCTACACTCTAAAATATGTCTACATACACATCCGTATGTGGTAGTCCATTTGAAATTTGAAAAAGACAAATACTCCCTCCATTCCTAAATTTAAGAACTTTTAGAGATTCTACTATAAACTACATACAGATGTGTCTAGACATACTTTAGAGTGTAGATTCACTCATTTTGCTCCGTATATAGTCTATAGTGGAATCCCTAAAAGGTATTATATTTGGGAATGGAGGGAGTATTTAGGAACGGATGGAGTATAAGAGTAGACATGGAGATATATCTCCAGCATGGTCTACAACAAAAATGTGCTGGACTGGTTAGCGCCGGATGCTCGCAGCGCGATGACATGAGTTCGAATTCTGTCTTTAACTTTAGATTTTTATATTATATATTACTTATTTAATATATACTTCTTTCGCTACTGTACTGACAGTGGAACCCATAGAGTACTTAGAATACAAGATTATGGATGGACTTATTTCTTTTTAACTTTCTGTACAAAGCTGTAGCCACCCTGCAAGTCACGTGTACACTGTACATGCAATTAACTTTTTACAGAGGGACAATCATACACGCAATTAACTCAAATGGATTGGATGTCACTCTATTATTTCCAGCATAAGAGCATCTCCAACGGCAGCCGGCAAATTTCCTCCCGCTTCCATCCGCGGAGGACGACATCAAACGCCAGCGGCATACATTTTCACAACTCTAACCAGCTAGATGAAATTCGTGAAAACATGGACTGGTTTCATATAAGCATGAAGGATTTAGTATAAAAAAGCTGGATCTTCATATAAACATGATGGATTTCATTACATTTACATGAACTAAGCGGTGCCAATCCAGCTCTCTTGGTATAATTAATACTCCCTCCGTCCGGAAATACTTGTCCTAGAAATGGATGTATCTAGACTTATTTTAGTTATAGATACATACAATTTATCCATTCTTAGAACAAATATTTCCCGCCAGCTGGAGAGGGAGTACATAATCTAAATGGCCGCCCGCGGATCCCATTGTCTTCCTCATGTCCGGCAGACACTTGCGGGGTCGACGAAGGTCCTCAGAAGAGACGAAGTAGCAAAGAAACCACCTAAATGCGCAGTCGTCACCTCGGCGGTGGCCTTCATGGGACCCAAGTGGCGACAGCCTCCCGTGTTCTACTTCTCCTTGATGACGGCGGTGGACATGGAGAAGCTGGCCACCGACTCGTCACTCTCCACGCACCCGCCTTCTGTCTTTGCCTGCATGGCGCTACCGCAGGCATGGGAGGCGCGGCCACAGACACTGGTGGCGCGGTACGACGCGGCAGTGACAACACCCGTACCGCTGTGCTCGCCGCCGTGCCGGTGTGGCGCAACTCACAACTCCTCATCGAGTTGAACTGGAGCGGCGAGTTGCTGAACCACGCGCCTGCTTGGGGCGGCAACTGGCTCCATCGGGCCAAGCGAGGTTGGTGAAGCACCGTGCGGCCTCGCCCGTATCCGGAGGGCTCGGCGGGCCACCCAGCCGGGTAATATGCCGGAGAACGGCTCCTCGGAAGCCATCGGAAGAGTGGAGAAAATGGTGAAGGAGGAGATGGGGGAGCGGCGGAGGGGTGCGATTCTTGCCCGCTGTCTGTCTAGCCTCATGTAAATAGAGGGTGGATGGTAGGTGCTTGGCCGGCGTCTGGCCTCATTTAAACCGAGGGTGGACGGGAGGAGCTCGTCCAGTGTTGCGTTTAATTCCGGCCCGCTCACGAACGGACGTGTGGCCGGAGTAGGTTTCTCGGTTTGCATGCGGGTTTAATGGAGGCAAGGAGGCGTGTTTAGTCAGGCGTGCAGCGGGCAGCGCAGTACTATTCGATTTGACAGTGGGCGGCATAGTTCCCGATACGGCTTTAATGCAGACGAGGGAGGGAGTAGTGGTTCCCGAAATGTTGAACGGCCAATGCATCCTCCTTCAATTAATGCATGAGGGAAGTAATGGGAGGAGGACCGGGAAAAGAGGATGCACGATGTGAATGCAACGCAGTTTGCCCTCGTATAAAGGCGCCCCTCCATTCCAATGCATCTACCACATCGTACGCACCTAAGCATTTGCCTAAGCACCTACACTATGTGCAAAGTCCTCGCTCCAGACCCATGGCGGCGATGCGCGCGAGCGGCCAGCGGCTATGCCAGGTGGTCCACGACGCCGGCCTGCGGCATGGCGCCGAGGATCGTCTCCAAACGGTGTTGGCGACCGACTGGTGGATGGCCGCTGTCGACGCCAACTACGACTCTCAGTTGGACCAGATGATCGTTGCCACCACCAACAAGTTCACCGTCCTCAAGAAGCTCGCGGACGACATCGCCGTACTCCTCCAGCCCGCGCGCCTGGGCTCCTCATTCCCTGCCACCCTAATCGACCTCCATGGCCGGAACCTCTTTCAAGCGCTGGTGGCCCTGCGACTGCCCGCCGATGCCACGAAGAATGTCCACCTAGAGGTCGCGCTTGCCATGAGGCGCCTCGCCCTGCAAGAATTCGTCGACCTACACATACACGTGTACAAGCAAATCGTGTACATAGGTATCTACAAGGCCAGTGAGGACGCTACAACGTTGGCCTTCCTCAACCGGCTGGAAGCCTTGGATGCCTTTGCTGAGAAGCACCTCGACCTCGCCACAAAAGCCGCCGCTCCTTAGCCGCCGGTCGGTGGCCTGGCGCACTAAGTTGAGGAGGAGGAGGTCGTACGTTTATGGATGCATTTTTCTTCTTCCCACTGCGACCGCATCATCATCGTGGCCTTAATTCTTATTATGCTGTTGCATTCTCGTTCCAGTCAATACCGACATGTGCGATCCCTTTGCTTAATTATATGCATCACTGTAACTAGTACTCCATCCGTCAATTTATAAGTTGTGCTTACCTTTTCCATCAACTTCGTGCAACGCACGGGCATCTTGCTAGAAACACTAGAACATGTCGGACCGCGTGTGACCAAACCGACGATGCGCCAACCTAGATACTATGTACCCTGCTTATCTGGCGGAAATAGCCCCGCCCTAGCGTTTCCAATCGTTATTTCTATCTATCGATCGTGCGAAGGAGCAGAACCAAAATGTTACAACTTATACATGTTTCACTACTCCTACTCCTATAAAAGACTCAGTTGGTGATTGTCGTGGTTTTGTCATGGCAGATGTCCTAGAGAAAAGACTTAGTCGTGGAGCCATCGCGACGGTCTAGCTTGAAGGGGTTAAAGCGGACACAGGGACGCAAGAGAGTTTATACTAGTTCGGCCCCTTCGATGAAGGTAGCCTACGTCTAGTTGTGATGGAATTGATGGGGTTTCGATGACTAGGGAGCAAACAAGCTTCGCCTATGTCTCGAGTTGTTGTCTCTTGTCCTTGAACCGCCGTCGGGTCGTCCCCTTATATACACGAGTGACGCCCGTCGGTTTATAGAGTCCCAATACCGGCTCATAGATGTGTTCAGTTTGGTCTCTACTTATTCCTAACTTACAATACAAGTTAACTACTAACGCCGATTTACAGCTACAGGCCTTGAACCGACCATGGGCCTTGAGCCCTTATCTGCCTTCTCGGGCTTTAACATACTTAACTACTGACGAAGTTAATCCGGCCCAGTTAGGCCGGTTTACGCCCAGTAGTAATATCCCCAACATTAGGCCCCAGATTGATTTGAACATGTTCATGTCAATCCTTTAGAAAAAATCTTCATCTTCAATATCTTCTGTAGTTTGTTGAACCGCCGTGATGTCATCTTCTCTGGTCGTTGTAAACCGACATGACGTCACTTGTTATAAGGAAGCTTATCCATTATGCTTCCTTGTTTAATAGATCTGCGGAAATCGAGGCGACAGCTCCGTTTCGTGGCCCTTTGATTGTTGCGCCTGACACATGTCCTTTTGCCTTATAAATAGGACCGAAGGGTCATTTCTTTTCTCCCCTTCGTGCCTTTCTTCTTCGTCTTCCTCGCGTCGCCAGCCTCGGAGCTCCGCCGCCGCCGTCAACTTCTGCACCAACCTTGGCCGCTGCATCAACCTGAACGCACCAGAGCACCGCGGCAACCTTCCGCGTCTTCCTCAACTCTGGTAAGCCTTCTGCTCTTCTCAACACAGATCTGTTCTAGGGTTTCGTGTTCTTGCAGTGTTCATCACCTGTTCGTGTTCATATACTAGCTCCTGGATGCATCTGTGAACCCCTGCTCTGTGTAGCGATAGCTTTTAGTATCTGCCTTTAGTTTCATGCCCAAGACCATAGATCTCACATATATTTCTGCCCATTGATTCAATACTGTTCTGCTTTGAGCTTTTGAATATTTTTCTTATTTTCTGAACTTGCTTCAGATCCAATGCTGTAGAGAAATCTTGTGAAATCTGTTTCTGCATACTTATCCATCTGCAATCTCAGCTATTTCAAAGCTTAGATCAGGCGGTTTAACTTTGTAGAAAAAATTGCCAAACCGGTATATACCATTAGTCCCCTTGTTGAACCGCCAGTTGTTGTTGCTTCATAAAACTCCGGTTTAGATAGATCTGTCTCCAGTTTAACATTGCACATACCAATGTACCTTAATCAATGCATTTTTGAACCGGGGTCATCTACCTTGTAGATTTCATCATGGCCAAGCAAGTATATGAGTGCAACTGGGTTCCTTCTCGCGTCACAGAGGCTCAACTGGACGATTTAGTCCTGATCGGCGCTTTAGGCAGCAAAGATACCATCCATTGGAGGGCTCCTGGCAAAGAACACCCTCCCACACCTCAAGAAGGAGAGGTCGTTGTTTTCGTAGATCACTTAGCCCGGGGCTTTAAGCCGCCCGGTTCTAAATTTTACCGGGACGTTTTAGCCGATTTTCAACTCCATCCGCAAGATACTGGCCCCAACTCTGTTACAAACATGTGTCACTTCCAAGTGCTCTGTGAGGCGTTCTTTCAAGAGGAGCCCACAGTGGAATTGTTCAGAGATTGTTTCCATCTAAACCGCCGTACTGAGTTTACTGACGGCTCCAATACGGAGTTGGGTGGCGTGGCGATTCAGAAAAGGAAAGAGGTCACATACCCTCACGCCAAACTGCACAGCCACCCCAAAGAGTGGAATCAAACATGGTTCTATTGCAAAGACACCTCCCCTGCTGGTGAAAATCCCTTGCCTGGCTTCCGTCCGGAGCGACTCAGCAATACACACCCCTTTCCGCAAAGGTTGACTGCCCAAGAGAGAAGCAAATATGCTCCTGAACTACCGAAGCTCAGAGCCTTTATGGCCAACGGTTTAACAGGGGTTGATCTCGCCCGCTGTTGGATAGCATGGAGCATACTGCCCCTTAGTCAGTGCTCCAGTTTGATGTGCGAGTATACTGGCAGTGTTGATGATCCACTGCGACATTCCAACATCCAGCTCACCGATGAAGAAATCACAGAGGCTGTGAATAAGATGTTGAATGAACCGGAACACATCTATGCTAAAACCGGCCTGCTTCCCTTCTGTGCTACCAACAAACCGCCAGCTGTAAGAGTTTGATTTTTCTTTTTGCTGAATCTGCTGTTGATATATCTTGTCATTGTTTTAATATCAGTGTCTGTGTAACCAGGGCAATGATCCGTTTTGGAGCAAGAAACTGCCGCAGGAGAAACCAGAAAAACTAGAAAAACCAGAAAGGGCAACCCGGCAAAAGACTAAAGTTGTGAAGAAGACTGTCCACAGGAAAAGAACCACTGCATCCTCTAATCCGGCCCCTGATGATGATGTGGATAATCCGGACCTTGAGGTAGGGCTTGACTCACTTGGCTTATTTTTCATGCGTCTTATTGATGATGATATTTGTCAGGATGATGCCGAAGCCAGCCATGCTGATGCTGCAGAGGTAATTATTCTCTCTTCTGATTCAGAACCTTTGCCTTCACTAAAAATCTGTCAGGCAAACCGGAAAGTTAAATTTTCTCATCCTCTTGCTTATTTGGATCCCAAATTTCTTATGAAGATCCAACAGCACGAAGCTCGTCGCACAACCCGGCACATCGGCCAGGTAGTTACCTCCGCCGGTTTACCGAACAGTCCGGTTCGGAAACGCCGTTTAGAGGTCTCTAATTTGCTTGTCAGTGCTTGTCCTAAAGCGGGCTGCTTTCGTCAACCTCTTAATCCATCTGACTCTGATTACCAGGTTACTTCCCACTCATCCTCTGGCGAGTCATCGGCTACTCAGCTGCCACCGCTCAAAACAGTGCTTGGGTAAGCTATACTTATCATAATATTTGCAGTACATCGCCTTGGAACATATGTTGTATTTGATTTTGTTATTCCTTTCAGGGCCAAGCCTAGGCCAAGCAAGAAGGCTCGCCTGGACAAAGTGGCCGAAGAGGATGCCGTCCTTGAACCGGGCAAAACACCAGATCTTGAAGCGGCTATTCCTGAGGATATACCCAATGATCCACCGCAGCAAGACGACGATCTTATTGCTGAAGAGAGACCTATCGATACCTCAAATCCTGTCAATCAGCCCACAAGCTCCATCCGGATTGAGAAATCCACCGGTCCAACAAAGCCTACTGACAAGCCAACAGCCCCAGTGCAAACCGGCGATACCAAGGATGATGAGGTTGTCATTACTGGCACTGGCCATATAGAGCCAAGCAATCCTGTCGCTTTTTCCAAACATTCTGCCAAGGAAGAATTTGCTGCCTTTGGTAAAGGCAAGTGGAATGCTGATCCGGCGACTTACGCTGCTCTGAACGCCCAAGATATCCATTCCGCTGATCTGGCGACTTACGCTGCTCTGAACGCCCAAGATATCCATTCCGGCTACCTGAACCGGCTGTATACCAGTCGTGACTATGAAGCCGGTCTGGTTAACATGATGAAAGATAAATATGAGGTAACTTCCATATGCTCTTTCCTGCTTGTATGCTTCAATTCTTGCTGACTCTCCTAGCCCCCAAGGGCCGGTTTGTAATCTTCTTTCAAACCGGGACTTACTAATATAAATCTTAATGCTTTGAAATTCGCTGATGTAGCCCCCAAGGGCCGGTTCAACTTAGCGTAGTTAAACCGGGACTTTAAGTAATTGAGATTGCCACATCAGAATATATACGAGCAAATAGCCATTAGCCCCCAAGTGCCAAGTTGAATACTTGTATTGATCTTGGGACTTTGTAAGCAATTGAAAGATGAAGATCGAATATGCATTAGCCCCCAAGTGCCAAGTGCATAACTTGTTATGTGGTTGGTACTTCAATCCTTGTACCGTTTTGCTGACTCATATAACTGTCTGCATGCAGGCTGAGCTGAAGACGAAAGAAAGCCAAGTCGCCGATCTCCAAGATAATCTAAAATCCCAACAAGCTGAAACCTCCAAAGCAAAAGAGGAATTAACCAACGCTTTAAGCGCCATGGAACAGCTTAAGGAGAACTTCAAGAAGAAGCGGGCGGATTGGGCCACTGAAAAAATCCGCTTTAATCAAACGAGCAGAAGATGCCGAGGCTGCACTAAAACCGGTGGCGGATGAACTGACCAGCATAAAGCGGCACGTGCATGCCATGACCACTGCTATCTTTGGTAAGCCGGTTTGACTTCTGAACTGATTCTGCCGTCTTACAGAGCTGCCGGTTTGTTAACCCTTTATGATATTTCAGGGACATGCATTGGTCACTTGGGGTCAGATGTGCGGAAGAAATTGAAAGCCGCCTATACGTTGGTCGAACAACTGTACACTGGTGCATAGCGGATCATCTGTACTGCATCCCACAACAAGACGGTGCCCACCTTGATTTAGGACACTCTGATGAAACTGTCGGTGCTTCCTGCCTGGGTTGAAGAGCTGAAGAAATCTGCTGCTCGAACCGGTGCGATCAATGCCTTAATCCGGGCAAAAGCTTGGGTGCCGGATTTTGATCCTATTGAAGCGGCTCAGGGCTATCCCAGCTTGAAGGAAGACGGGTCAGAGTTTGATGAAGCGGATCTGCGAGCAATAAACCAGGAGGTGCGTCCGCTAACTTGTCAATTGGCTGAAGAAGCAGACTTGTCTCATTATCAAGCCCAATATGACAATCAAAACAAGCGAATAGCTGCACCAATTCATGAAGCGTAAAATCTTATCCCTCCAATCTGTAAGCATACTTACGCTCCCGATATTGACCCTTCGTTGCTGATCCATGATGAAGCTGTTTTTCAAGCATTAATGGGAATCGACTGGACAACTGTTGATTTCCAGCCGCTGGGTAGAGAAACTGAAGCTGAAGCGGCGCAGGATGACCCACAACCATCAGGACAGGCTGGTGACCAAGCTTGAACCGGAAGCCGGTTTAAAATTGCTTCTCCTTTGCGAAAAACAATGATCTTATTATGGGCACCGTGTTGCCTTGTAATAGGCTAGCTGATACTTTTGATGTTGATATGCCTTCGTGCATAATCGCTGCCACTTGCTCTTCCTTTGGGTGATGAACTTTCCAAAGTACTTTTTGCAATAAAAAATCTTCAAGTGCCACCGCGGTTGTACCGTCACGCGGAATATGATGTCTGCATACATGAAATGAAAACATCCATTTTTTTAAGTATATGACCAAATTTTTGAGATACATAATACCTGCCACCATTGAGCGTGAAGTTGGCTTGGCCAATCTTGAAGCAGAGTTTTATAAACCCACACTGTTGGAGGAGATAGCAGCTCCCATATATATATATATGACGCCGGTTTACCATGTAAACCATGCCGGGTTATAATAAACACCGTGTTACTCCATAAGAGGATGTTAACAAAAAAGATCAAACTAGGCAAATAGTCTCCGGATTGAAATGAACCGTGTTCCGTCAATTGACAGTGTGAACCAGTTGAAAACTTTGTCGGTTTAAAAAACGCAATAAAAAGAAAGAAATACCTTTCAAAGAAAAGTGTGAAGCAAAGGCAATGACAAAACCGTTTGCAAAAAAAGGTTTATTTGAGCTGATCAGATGGCGTTACCATGGTCGAACACGACCAAGCTCCTGATAGGTGTAACTATGGTTCTAGTCAGCCAGGTCCCCAAATGAAACCGTGGCATTTATGCCGATCAAGTGGCATGTCAATGGTTCGGGTTCAACCAAGCCCCCAAGTGATTCTGTGGCCTTAGGCCGATCAAGAGGCATGACTGGTTCAGACGTGACCAAGTCCCCAAGTGATCTGGTGGCTCTCGCCTATCAAGAGGTATTGTATTGGTTCAGACACGACCAAACCCCCAAGTGATATAACATGATGCTTTTAAAAAGCTAACTCAAGGGGTAAACCGGAGGCCGCTTTAGAACAACTCCGTGTAACCACACATGATGTAAAAGAACAGATACCCCGCTTTAGCTGAGTTTCCGGTTTATTATATTTAATCATAATATATACATCATTGTAATATGTACATAAGTAGAGCCAATGGCTCAGGTATAGTAAGGCCGAAGATGAGCTATGTTCCACGGCCTGTTGGTATCCTCCTCTGATGTACGTGAGTCCTTATGCTCTCGAATATCGATCAGATAGTATGACCCGTTGTGCAGATTCTTGCTGACCACGAAAGGCCCCTCCCAAGGTGGGGATAGCTTATGCATATCAGTCTGATCTTGGATGAGCCGAAGCACCAAATCTCCTTCCTGAAAGGTTCTGGTTCTGACTCAGCGACTGTGATAACGACGAAGATCCTGTTGGTAAATCACCGAGCGGGCAGCTGCTATGTCACGTTCTTCATCCAAAAGGTCCAAAGTGTCTTGCCGTGTTGTCTCATTGTCCGCTTCAACATAACCCGCCACACGGGGTGAATCATGACGGATATCACTGGGGAGAACCGCCTCCGCTCCGTAAACCATGAAGAACAGTGTGTATCCTGTTGATCTGTTGGGTGTAGTATTGATGCTCCATAACACATATGGTAACTCTTCTACCCAACAACCCGGTGTTATCTGCAAAGGAACCATAAGCCGGGGCTTGATGCCTCTCAAGATCTCTTGATTAGCCCTTTCTACTTGACCATTGGACTGTGGATGTGCCACCGATGAAACGTCGAGCCGGATGTGCTCCCGTTCGCAGAACTCCTTCATGGCACCTTTGGACAAATTGGTACCATTATCTGTGATGATACTGTGTGGAAAGCCAAACCGGAAAATCACTTTTTTGATGAACTGAACCACCGTGGCCGCATCACACTTGCTAACAGGTTCTGCCTCCACCCACTTTGTAAACTTGTCAACCGCCACCAGGAGGTGGGTCTTCTTATCTTTGGACCTTTTGAAAGGCCCAACCATATCCAGCCCCCAAGTCGCAAACGGCCAAGTAATTGGAATCATTCTCAATTCTTGAGCCGGTACATGAGCACGTCTTGAAAACTTTTGGCAACCATCACATCGTCTGACCAGATCCTCCGCATCAGCATGAGCAGTTAACCAATAGAAGCCATGGCAAAACGCTTTAGCCACCAGAGATTTTGAACTAGCGTGGTGACCACAATCTCCTTCGTGGATCTCACGCAAAATTTCACGACCTTCTTCAGGAGACACACAACGTTGAAACGCCCCTGACACACTGAAATGATGCAACTCGCCGTTGATAATAGTCATGGACTTGGATCGCCGGATTATCTGTCAGGCCAGAGTCTCATCCTCTGGTAACTCGCCCCGGTTCTTGTACGCCAGGTAAGGAGGCGTCCAATCCGGAATAACATGAAGAGCTGCCACCAATTGAGCCTCCGGATCAGGAATAGCCAAATCCGCTTCACCAGGGATCTTGACCGACGGGTTGTGCAGCACATCCAGAAAAACATTGGGCGGGACCGGTTTGCGCTGAGAGCCCAGCCGGCTTAAAGCGTCCGCCGCTTCATTTTTCCGCCGGTCCACGTGGTCCACCTGATAGCCTTTAAAATGACCTGCAACAATATCCACCTCACGATGATATGCTGCCATGAGTGGGTCCTTGGAGTCCCAAGTGCCAGACACTTGCTGAGCCACGAGGTCTGAGTCACCGAAACACTTAACTTCACTTAGATTCATCTCCTTAGCCATCCAGAGACCATGGAGCAAGGCTTCATACTCAGCTGCATTGTTAGTACAAGGGAACATTAAGCGGAGAATGTAACAAAACTTATCACCTCGTGGGGAAGTTAATACGACTCCAGTCCCCGAGCCTTCCAATTGCCTGGATCCGTCAAAATGGATGGTCCAATATGTGTGATCCGGCTTTTCTTCAGGTGCTTGCATTTCCGTCCAATCATTGATGAAATCAACAAGTGCTTGAGACTTAACCGCCGTCCGAGGCACATACTTCAAACCGTGCGGCCCAAGCTCTATAGCCCACTTGGCAATCCGGGTAGTTGCTTCCCGGTTCTGGATGATATCCCCCAAAGGAGCAGAACTGACCACCGTAATTGGGTGCCCTTGGAAGTATTGTTTAAGCTTCTGGCTTGCCATAAAAACTCCATACACCAGCTTCTGCCAATGCGGATACCTTTGCTTGGACTCAATGAGCACCTCGCTGATATAATAGACTGGACGTTGAACCGGATGCTCCTTACATGCCTCCTTTCGCTCCACCACAATAGCCACGCTGACCGCCCGAGCATTAGCATCAACATATATCAGTAACGGCTCCTTGTTAATGGGAGCGGCAAGCACAGGCGGATTGGCCAATTGGCGCTTTAAGTCCTCAAATGCTTCATTAGTAGCAGAACTCCAGACAAACTGATCCGTCTTCTTCAACATCTGATACAAAGGGATTGCCTTCTCACCAAGACGACTGATAAACCGGCTTAACGCGGCAATCCGGCCTGCCAGGTGTTGAACATCATTGATACACTTCGGTTTAGCCAGGGAGGTGATGGCTGTGATCTTCTCCGGATTAGCCTCAATTCCCCTATTGGACACGAGAAAACCCAACAACTTGCCCGCCGGTACACCGAAGACGCACTTGTCCGGATTAAGCATCATCTTGTATGTCCTCAGGTTATCAAAGGTTTCCTTCAAATCATCAATCAGAGTCTCCTTCTCCCTGGATTTAACCACGATATCATCCACGTAAGCATGTACATTATGGCCAATCTTTTTGTGAAGACAATTTTGCACACACCATTGATAAGTTGCCTGGGCACTCTTGAGCCCAAAGGGCATAGACACATAGCAGAAGGCTCCAAAGGGAGTTATGAACGCCGTCTTCTCCTGGTCCTTAACTGCCATTTTGATCTGATGATAGCCAGAATATGCATCCAAAAAACTTAAACGCTCAGAACCCGCCGTAGCATCAATAATTTGATCAATACAGGGGAGGGAAAAAGGATCTGCTGGACAAGCCTTATTAAGATCTGTGTAATCCACACACATGCGCCAGGTGCCGTTTTTCTTAAGGACCAGCACTGGATTGGCAAGCCACTCAGGGTGAAAAACTTCAACAATAAAGCCAACTGCTAAGAGCCTGGCTACCTCTTCTCCAATCGCCTTGCGTCTTTCTTCGTTAAACCGGCGGAGGAACTGTTTCACCGGTTTGTATTTAGGATCCACATTAAGGGTGTGCTCAGCGAGTTGCCTCGGTACACCTGGCATGTCAGAGGGCTTCCATGCAAAAATGTCCCGATTCTCACGGATGAACTCGATGAGCGCGCTTTCCTATTTCGGATCCAAGTTGGCACTGATGCTGAACTGCTTGGACGAATTGCCAGGTACAAAGTCAACAAGCTTAGTTTCTGCTGCCGATTTGAACTTCAGGGCCGGATCATGCTCCGTAGTTGGCTTCTTTAATGGAGTCATGTCCGCCGGATCAACATTGTCCTTATAATACTTCAGCTCCTCGGTGGCACAAACCGACTCTGCATAGGCCGCATCTCCTTCCTCGCACTCCAAAGCGACTTTGCGGCTTCCATGAACCGTTATTGTCCCCTTGTGACCTGGCATCTTGAGCTGCAAATACACATAACAGGGCCGTGCCATAAACTTGGCGTAGGCCGGTCGCCCAAACAGGGCGTGATATGGACTTTGGATTTTCACCACTTAAAACGTCAATGTCTCCGACCTGGAATCATGATCATCCCCAAAGGCCACTTCCAGAGCTATCTTTCCAACAGGATATGCTGATTTGCCAGGTACTACACCGTGGAACACCGTATTAGACGGTTTGAGATTTTTATCTGTTAGCCCCATACGACTGAAGGTCTCATAGTACAAGATATTAATGCTGCTCCCTCCATCCATGAGCACTTTGGTGAACTTGTAACCTCCCACCTGAGGTGCCACCACCAGAGCCAACTGACCCGGATTATCAACCTAGGGAGGGTGATCCTCTCTGCTCCATATGATTGGCTGTTCAGACCAGCGTAGATAACGGGGTATGGCCGGTTCAACAGAGTTGACCGCCCGCCTCTGAACCTTCCGGTCTCGCTTGTCCAAGCTAGTGGTGAAGACATGGTACTGCCCACTACTCAACTGCTTTGGGTTGCTCTGGTAACCTGAATGTTGCTGCTGTTGGTTGTAACCACCCTGGTTGTTCTGACTATTTTGATTATTATGTCCGCCCAGATTACCATTAAATCCTGAACCGGAATTTCCTCCACCGTAACCTGGCCCGGACCCTGAGCCACCGCCAGATCCATGATCATACTAGAAAGCATTAGAATTCTTGAACTCCTGCATAATGAAGCAATCCTTCCAAAGGTGGTTTGCTGGCGCCTCCTTCGTCCCATGTCTTGGACAGGGCTGGCTCAGTAGATAGTTTAGGCGGTCCGGGTTAGGGTTGGGTGCCCCGTTGCGATTTTTCGGTTTACCCTTGCGTCGCTGGCCATTGTCCTGCGTGTTGGTATTAGCCACAAAGTCCATGTTACCATCCGCTTTACGTTTGCCTCCACCACCATTGCCTGCCCAGTGATGCTGCTGACCTTTGGAGTTGCTGTTCCTCTCTCCCTTCCCTGCCTTGTCATCATCAGATTCGGGATCCTTGGTACTATCAGAATCAGCATACTTTACCAAAGCAGCCATGAGGGTTCCCATGTCAGTGCAATGACGCATCATCCGTCCCAACTTCAGCTTTAGGGGCCCAAACCGGCAGTTGCCTTCTAGGGTTAATACAACGGTGTCAGCGTTGATGCAGTCTGATGAATGCAACACTTGTGAAACCCGGCGCACCCAATGAGTCGTCGATTCCCCTTACTCCTGGACGCATGCAGCTAAGTCCACTATCGACATAGGCTATTTACATGTATCCTTGAAATTGCTGATAAACCGGGCTCGTAATTGGGCCCATGAACTGATAGAATTAGCCGGCAAGATTTTTAACCAAGTACGGGCCGTTCCTTCAAGCATCATGGTGAAGTATTTCGCACACGCCGCGTCATCCACATCAAGCATCTCCATGGCCATCTCATAGCTCTCCACCCATGTCTCTGGAGGTTGATCCGCCGTGTAATTTGGTACTTTGCGCGGGCCTTTGAAATCCTTGGGCAGGCGCACATTGCGTAAAGCGGGGACAAGGCAAGGCACCCCCAAAGAACTAGAAGTAACACTAGGTTCGATCGAGATAGTTGGACGAACCGGCGTGAGCTGCCGAGCCTGATGCTGTGCGGCTAACTCGGCCTCCCTACGCGCTCGGGTCCGGTCCACCACTTCCTGAGCGTTATCAGCACCACCCGCCAGGTTGTTGCCACGGGGTGCTCCACGTCGTTCATTACTCGCCACTGCCGGTTCATCCATATGTCTGCTATAGCTCCGGCTTGGACGGGGGGTCGAGTGGATCCGGTCGCGGCTGTACGAGTATGCTTCCTGTTGGACCAAAGCTGTCCTCAGAAGCACCTTGACACGTCGCGTCTCTACTGCCTGTGGCGAGTCACCTTCAATTGGAATGGCCTCCAGCCGTGCAGCAGCGGTGATGAGATTGTCCATTGGGTTGGAGTAGTGACCCGGAGGTGTTAAAACAACCTGAGGTATAACGGTGTTTTGACGAGGGGGGTCCATCCGACAAGGCTGAACCGGCTCATCGGTCCCAGGATCTTCCGCCCGGTTTCCCTCCAGCGGATTATCGGTTCTTGCCCCTGGGGTGTTGAAAAGGTCTCTGGCCTCGTGAAAGTGCAACTATCCCTAGGTGGTTTTGGTAATTCATAACAACATATAGCTCATTGAGCTAATGCTATTCCAAGATGACTATTTCAGGAAAGCTCAATGATTGGCATGTCATGGATGTGAAAGTGGAACCCTCAAAATGCTAAGGACAAAGGATTGGCTCAAGCTCAAAAGCTCAAGACTCTTCATTTTATATTTTAGTGATCCAAGATCACATTGAGTCTTTAGGAAAAGCCAATACTATCAAGGAGGGATGAGGTGTTGCTTAATGAGCCTCTTGCTTCATGTGCTTAGTGATATGCTCCAAAACCCTCAACTACGTTCCCATATCCACATATGACCTAAACCCTAAGCCAAACTCGGTCCTACCGATTCTTTCTATCCGGCGCCACCGAGTTTCACTTGTCATAAGCCACTGCCAAACCCTAGCAATTCGGTTCTACCGATAGGGATCTCGGTCTCACCGAGATGGGATTGCAAACTCTCTGTTTCCCTTTCGTAACTTTTCGGTCTCACCGAAAGAGCGAATCGGTCCCACCGAGATTGCAATGTAAATTCAGTGTTTCCTTTTTGTAACTTTTCGGTCTCACCGAAAGAGCAAATCGGTCCCACCGAGTTTGCCTGACCAACTCTCTGGTTAGCTAATTACCAAAATCGGTCTCACCGAGTTTGTGTAATCGGTCTCACCGAGATTACGTTATGCCCAAACCCTAACCATATCGATCCTACCGAGTTGCATGTCAGTCCCACCGAAAATCTCTAACGGTCACTAGGTTTACCTTTTCGGTCCGACCGAGTTTTTTGATTCGGTCCCACCGAGATTGGAAAACTGTGTGTAACGGTTGGATTTTATGTGGAGGCTATATATACCCCTCCACCTCCTTTTCATTCATGGAGAGAGCCATTAGAACACATACACAATTCCAACTCATATGTTCTGAGAGAGAACCACCTACTCATGTGTTGAGACCAAGATATTCCATTCCTACCATATGAATCTTGATCTCTAGCCTTCCCCAAGTTGCTTTCCACTCAAATCTTCTTTCCACCAGATCCAAATCCTATGAGAGAGAGTTGAGTGTTGGGGAGACTATCATTTGAAGCACAATAGCAAGGAGTTCATTACCTACACACCATTTGTTACTTCTTGGAGAGTGGTGTCTCCTAGATTGGCTAGGTGTCACTTGGGAGCCTCCGACAAGATTGTGGAGTTGAACCAAGGAGTTTGTAAGGGTAAGGAGATCGCCTACTTTGTGAAGATCTACCGCTAGTGAGGCAAGTCCTTCGTGGGCGATGGCCATGGTGGGATAGACAAGGTTGCTACTTCGTGGACCCTTTGTGGGTGGTTGCTTCTTCGTGGACCCTTTGTGGGTGGTTGCTTCTTCGTGGACCCTTCGTGGGTGGAGCCCTCCGTGGACTCGCGCAACCGTTACCCTTCGTGGGTGGAGCCCTCCGTGGACTCGCGCAACCGTTACCCTTTGTGGGTGGAGCCGTCCGTGGACTCGCGCAACCGTTACCCTTCGTGGGTTGAAGTCTCCATCAACGTGGATGTAGGATAGCACCACCTATCCGAACCACGGGAAAAATATCCGTGTCTCCAATTGCGTTTGAATTCTCCAAACCCTTCCCTTTACATTCTTGCAAGTTGCATGCTTTACTTTCCGCTGCCAATATACTATTTGCATGCTTGCTTGAATTGTGTGATGATTGCTTGACTTGTCCTACAATAGCTAAAATCTGCCAAGAACTAAAATTGGGAAAAGGTTAAGTTTTTATTTGGTCAAGTAGTCTAATCACCCCCCCTCTAGACATACTTTCGATCCTACAAGTGGTATCAGAGCTTTGGTCTCCATTTGCTTTGACCTCCATAGCTTTTGGTGGTCATAGCCTTGGTTTCACAACCTAGGAGAGTATGGCGTCTAGCGAGGGAAATTATCACCATAAAGGTCCTTACTTTGATGGTACTAATTTTGCTAGTTGGAAGCATAAAATGAAAATGCATATTCTTGGACATAACCCCGCCGTTTGGGCTATTGTGTGTGTTGGTTTGCAAGGTGACTTCTTTGATGGGAAAGAACCAAACCGTGAAGCTACCGCGGATGAGTTGAAGATGTTGCAATACAATGCTCAAGCTTGTGATATTCTCTTCAACGGATTGTGCCCCGAAGAATTCAACAAAATCAGCCGTCTTGAGAATGCAAAGGAAATTTGGGACACTTTGATTGATATGCACGAAGGTACCGACTCCGTCAAGGAATCCAAGTTGGATGTGCTTCAAAGTCAACTTGACAAGTTCAAAATGAAGGATGGTGAAGGTGTCGCTGAAATGTACTCTAGGCTTGCTCTCATCACAAATGAGATTGCCGGCTTAGGAAGTGAATAGATGACCGATAGATTCATCATCAAGAAGATTCTAAGAGCCTTGGATGGAAAATATGATACCGTGTGCACATTGATCCAAATGATGCCCAATTACAAAGATCTCAAGCCAACGGAGGTGATTGGAAGAATTGTTGCTTATGAGATGTCACTTAAGGATAAAGAGGAACTTCACAACAAATCAAGTGGTGCCTACAAAGCCTCATGTGAAGCCCCTACATCATCAAGTGAGAAACAAAACTTCAATGAAGAATTGAGCTTAATGGTGAAGAACTTCAACAAGTTCTACAAGAGTAGAAGCAAAGATAGAAGCTTCAAGTCAAGGTCCTACAATGACAAAAGATCTTCTAGTCGAGAGCGAAACTGCTACAGTTGTGGAAGACCCGGACACTATTCCAATGAGTGTACGGCTCCCTACAAGAGAAGACAAGATTCTCCAAAAAGAAGAAGCAAAGAATCACCACCAATAGAGAGAAGGAGTAGGGATGATCGTTATGAACGAAGGTACTCACAGAGAAGCAAGGATTCAGAAAGGAAGGAAAAATCATCAAGGAGCTACACAAAACGAAGACATCAAGCTCATGTTGGTGAATGGGTATCCGGCTCCGACTCCGACAACCACTCCGAGAGAAGTTATCACTCCGACTCCGAAGATACTCAAGATGAAGTGTTGCCGGTCTAGCACTTGTGTCAACCAACTCCTACGACATCATTGACTCACCAAATGAAGGAATTGGAAGATGCTTCATGACCAAAGGTCCTAAGGTAACACACCCCGAGTATGTTGATTTCAATAGTGATGAAGATGACTTGTTAGGTGATGATTTGCTTGTTGACAACTCTAGTGATGAATACTATGATGAAACGTCAATTAATCATGCTAATCAAGATAAAACGAATGACAATGATAAGGAGAAGATTGAGGCTCTAACTAAAGAACTAAACACTCTTAAGTTAGCTCATGAAACTATCTTCGAAGATCATCGAGAACTTTTAAGAGCTCATGAGAAATTACGCTTTGAAAAGCTCAATCTTGAGCAAGAGCATGAGTTCTTAAAAGCAATCAATGATGATCTCCGCAAGAAAAGTTCTTCTTACATTGCCAAGCGTTTACTCTTATCCACTTACATGCCTCAAATCAAGTCTAGTAACAAGAACAAGAAAGATTCTTCCTCTAGCAGTAACAATGATCATGCTAAATCCAATATTGTTGCTTCTAGTAGTTCTCTTGATTCCACTAATGATTTTCTTAGCCAAGTTACACTTGAGCAAGAAAATAGCTTATTGAAGGGAATTATAGAGAAAGGAGTGTACAAAAGCCTTGCCGGGAGTAAGCAATTCGAGGAAATTGTGCGCAAGCAAGGAATGCACCGGAAGAATCAAGGTGTTGGTTTTGATCGAAAATTCAATGCCAATGGAGTTGAGTGGGAAGAAGATCAATACCCCAAGACAAAGTTTGTTCCTCAACAAGAGAAGTATGATACTTCTTTCAAGGGGACACAAGCTCAAGATGATCTTCCACCACAAGACTACAAGCAAAAAGGCAAGGACAAGCTTCAAGAGGAAATTGATGCATTTGAAGAAGCTCCTAAGACCTTAGTCAAGTGGATTCCCAAGACTACTTCAAGTTCCACTTCATCAAGTATGACTACAACTCCAAGGATTCCCATCAAGATGGTGTGGATCCAAAAGAAGAAGAACTAGAGAGTTCTTGAGGGTGACTCCACCAACATACTTCACTCTTATCATTTTGGCAAGAACAAGTGCAATCAACTTCCACATCTTGCACTAGTTCAAGGAGTCACAAACCCTCTTGTTGGTAAGACAAGGGACAAGGTAAACTAAAAGTTTTCATGGACATCATCTTGTGTGTGCATCACTCTATGTCTATGGATATCCTTGTTTGTTCCTTGTGGGACTAACCCATGTAGGTATTGAAAGTGCAATTCACTCAAATGGATAGCTCCAAGTGATCTACATCAACATTGAGCATCCACATCTTCAACATCTACATGAAGTCATCATCGACAAAACCCAAGGTTAGTTCATCCCTCTAAGGGGGGATATCACATCTAGGGGGAGCTTTACTCTAAGACTTGAGCTAAAGCAACTCTAAAGATGTGAACACAAGAATGCTTTATGTAAAAGTGGTAACCCCACTTGAGCTTAAACAATGAGTATGACCTATGATCAAGTGTTCTCACTTGACTCCTAAGTCAATATACTCATATATAGATGACCTTGTCATCGCAAATTGCTTGGTAGATGCTAGAATTGGTTGTGCATGCCTTGTCACATATTTCATTTGCCATCTTATTGTGTGAGCATGCTGGTTGCATATTTTACTCATTCGAGGACATCCACTTGTTGTTTTGATTGTTCGGTTTTATTTGCTTTTGCCAAGTGGATGGACAAGAATGCCTAAGAACCTCCTCTAGCTATCTATGCTTTTCTCGTCTCAAACTCTATTCATGCTACATCACAAAATTTGATCAAGTCAGATTCGAACCACTCTGTGTGAGGAGCGCTCGGAGTCCCCAATTCGTCATAGACTTAAACTTCCAAAACCTCTTTATGATTCTCGGTCTGACCGATACCCTACTTTCGGTCCTACCAAGATCATTAAGTTGATCTATGTTTTCGATCTCGGTGCAACCGATTTGAACCATTCGGTCACACCGAGTTGCAATAACTGTGTACAGTTTTGCATCTCGGTGCCACTGAGTCGTTCCACTCGGTCACACCGACAGGGTCGGGCTATATATAGTCACGGGCAAAAAATTTGGAAATTTCTCCGAACCCCTTCGCCCGCGCGATAGCCTGCTCTGCCAACTTGGTCTCTGGATCGTCTCCTCGCCGCGAGCCGCCTCCAGTCGCTGGTCTCCGTCACCGTCAACGGAAATTCAACCCCGCCGTTGGCGCCGTAGCGAGTCTCCGCCGAACTAGGGTATGGACTCGATCTTTGTGCTATTCCCCAATCTGATTCTTAGCACATTGTGATCATCATGATTCTTGCCACGATTGAAACACTTCTATCCAGTTAATGAACTCGTAGATTAGGTTTAATTCAAAAATTTTAGGGTTAGGTTTCCGCCGAAACCATCTCGGACCCACCGAGTTGAGAAACTCGGTCCCACCGATTTGGCTTATGCCATTGCACAAGTGAGACTCGGTCTGACCGAGAATTACTTATCGGTGTGACCGATTTTGGAACTCTGTGAAACCCTAACAGTCTTGGTGCCACCGAACTGTGACTCGGTCTGACCGAGTTCACCAGTTTAGGTGCCAAAACTGCTTCGGTATCACTGAGTTTAGAAATCGGTAGATCCGAGATGCTTTCAGTGGGAAACTAAAACTAAGTTTTTGAATTATTCTTTTGCAAAAATCTCTGCATTTTGTGATGCTTATCCACTCTATCTCATCTATAACCTATTCACAGGGTCAGCAGTCAGAGTTTGCATCATGTCAGACCAAAGTGATAGCCAGAACTTGTCAGAGCAGTAAGTGCAGATGAGTGAGGGCACTAGTCCCTCAAGTTCCTCAGATGATGGCAGCAGGAGCACCCCTAGCAATCTGCCTAAAGCTGCCACAAGACAGAGAAAGAAGAGAACCTCAGACTCAGAAGATGAGGATTATGTGGCAGAAGAGGAAGCAACTTCCATGAGAGTTGAGCCAGCACAGGGCATAAAACCAGGGATGAAGATCAAAAGGCCAGCAGGTAGGCAACCTATGTCAAAGGCCAGAGCTTCAACTGAGAAGCCCACTCCCATTGAGCCAGTTGCTGCTGAAGGCAAGAAGAGGAAAGAAAGGGTGAAGAAAACTGTAGCCAGAGTGCTTGGCAAGGCTTCCATCATGGAAGATGAGGAGGAAGAAGAAGAGGTAGCTGCACCAGCACCTAAGGCACCCAAGCTGATGGGTGATGCCATAAGAACAGGGGCAGCTGCTTCCAAGGCCAAGCCAGCTCCAAAGCCAAAGCCAAAGAGGAACACAAGAAGCATCCCAGCTACTGAGAAGAACAAGGCCCCAGTGCCTGAAGCTGCAGAAGAAGAAGAAGAGAATGTTCTTAGAAAGCTCAAGCCCAAGATCCCAGACCACAACGATGCTCATCCTGTGGCTGAGGATATGAAACTCAGGAGAGATTCAGGGCTCCGGAAGTGGAGAGAAGCAGACCCGTATGCTTCAAGGAGAAGGACTGCAGTTGACTACAGGTTTCACACCAAGGAGCAGCAAGACTTTTATGAGACAGTGCTGCTAGACAAGAAGCCAATTGTCTGTGATATGAGATGGGTTGATTGGCAATACATCAAGGACAATGAAGAACACTACCCTGGAGTGTATGACAGCTTCAATGCTTGTGGAGTAGCAGACTTTGTTGGGCAGAAGCTCACAAAGTGGAACGAGGAGCTTATCATGCAGTTCTACTCCACAGCACATTTTTATCCAGATGGGAGGATTGTATGGATGTCAGAAGGAACCAGATATCAGTCAACAGTTGCTGAGTGGGCATAGCTCATTAATGCCCCAGAGGAGCAAGCAGATGGCTTGGACATTTATGCCAAGAAGAAGATGGACCACAACTCTATGTCCAATATGTACAAGGAAATTCCAAACGAGGCTCTTGAAACTTTCAAATTTGGCTCAGTGCACTATCTTCTGTCTGGGCTGCCAACTATAGATTGGATACTGAGGCACACCTTGTTGCCCAAGTCTGGAGATCACAAGATGATCAGAGGCCATGCAATAAATTTGCTTCATATATTTGATGTGCCACCGAAGTTCAAGGTGATGAGCCTCATGGTAGAGACCATCAAGAGGACTACAACAGACCAGAAGAGGAGTTGTGGATATGCCCCACAGATTTAGGAGTTCATCAACTCAAAGATGGGCACAGGCATATACTTACTGGACAAGGAACACCTGCCCATCCATTCAGATTTTGAAGATAATCAAGTGGTCATGACTGAGAATGAACCATCATCTGCACAAGCACAAGCAAAGAAGGAGAAGGCAAGGAAGGAGAAAGCTGCCAAGATGCCAACTCAAGAGGAGGCATCTGAATATTTCCTGAAAACCAAACAAGAGCAGCTTGGTTAATTGATTGCATCCACCCTGCAGATTGAGCAAGGACTAGCTACCCTAACTCAGAACCAGGCAAGCTTAGAGAGGATCATGGAACAAAAGTTCTTTGACTTGGATGTCAAAGTGACAGAGACTCAGACTGCAGTGGAGCAGCTCCAGGATGACATGCAGGAGAGGAGAGGCAAGACTACAACTGATGCCTTTGCCAGAGTGCCACGAGGTCCGAGGTCGTCTGCAGTGCCAGTTGCTGACCCCAGAGCCACCACGTCTGCACCAGCTATAGCCTCAGTTCCACCAGCTCCAGCGTCCACTTCAGCCTCGACTCCGACCACGTCTATAGAAGGCTTCGTCCTTGGAGTGCTCCGGACTTCACCACCACCTGAAGATCAAGCCTGAGTGTCGACTTAGCACTATGCATTTTCTAGGAACTTTTTGGTAACTTGTTGCCAAAGGGGGAGAAAATGTATAGATCATAGGCTTCGAGAGAGAGAGTGTTGCTTTTTCTCTCTTGCTTTATTTGGTGGTTTTTCGAACTTTGTTTGCTTTTGAGTGCTTGAGATACTATGTCATTGCTCGTGAGACATTGATGATCATGTGTTTGATCATAAGCTACACTTATGCATGCTTGATATATCTTATCTATCTTATGTGATCATTCACTATTCTTGGTGATGAGTGCATGTATTTCATTCTTATAATTTTAAGCGCTCCACCAAGATGTATGTGACATGGAAGAGTAACCCATGACTCTAACTCTTTGTGCATTTGCAGTCCAAAGCAAATTTTAAATATGCACAAATTTAGGGGGAGCTGTTACTTGTCACATACTTCTCAAAGCGACGATATATTTCATGCTTATTATCATTTGTCGAAGCTTTGATCTATATGTTGTCATCAATTACCAAAAAGGGGAGATTGAAAGTGCAACTATCCCTAGGTGGTTTTGGTAATTCATAACAACATATAGCTCATTGAGCTAATGCTATTCCAAGATGACTATTTTAGGAAAGCTCAATGATTGGCATGGCATGGATGTGAAAGTGGAACCCTCAAAATGCTAAGGACAAAGGATTGGCTCAAGCTCAAAAGCGCAAGACTCTTCATTTTATATTTTAGTGATCCAAGATCACATTGAGTGTTTAGGAAAAGCCAATACTATCAAGGAGGGATGAGGTGTTGCTTAATGAGCCTCTTGCTTCATGTGCTTAGTGATATGCTCCAAAACCCTCAACTACTTTCCCATATCCACATATGACCTAAACCCTAAGCCAAACTCGGTCCTATCAATTCTTTCTATCCGGCGCCACCGAGTTTCACTTGTCATAAGCAACTGCCAAACCCTAGCAATTCGGTTCTACCGATAGGGATCTCGGTCTCACCGAGATGGGATTGCAAACTCTCTGTTTCCCTTTCATAACTTTTTGGTCTCACCGAAAGAGCGAATCGGTCCCACCGAGATTGCAATGTAAATTCAGTGTTTCCTTTTTGTAAATTTTCGGTCTCACCGAAAGAGCAAATCGGTCCCACCGAGTTTGCCTGACCAACTCTCTGGTTAGCTAATTACCAAAATCGGTCTCACCGAGTTTGTGTAATCGGTCTCACCGAGATTACGTTATGCCCAAACCCTAACCATATCGGTCCTACCGAGTTGCATGTCAGTCCCACCGAAAATCTCTAACGGTCACTAGGTTTACCTTTTCGGTCCGACCGAGTTTTTTGATTCGGTCCCACCGAGATTGGAAAACTGTGTGTAACGGTTGGATTTTATGTGGAGGCTATATATACCCCTCCACCTCCTCTTCATTCGTGGAGAGAGCCATCAGAACACATACACAATTCCAACTCATATGTTCTGAGAGAGAACCACCTACTCATGTGTTGAGGCCAAGATATTCCATTCCTACCGTATGAATCTTGATCTCTAGCCTTCCCCAAGTTGCTTTCCACTCAAATCTTCTTTCCACCAGATCCAAATCCTATGAGAGAGAGTTGAGTGTTGGGGAGACTATCATTTGAAGCACAAGAGCAAGGAGTTCATTACCTACACACCATTTGTTACTTCTTGGAGAGTGGTGTCTCCTAGATTGGCTAGGTGTCACTTGGGAGCCTCCGACAAGATTGTGGAGTTGAACCAAGGAGTTTGTAAGGGTAAGGAGATCGCCTACTTCGTGAAGATCTACCGCTAGTGAGGCAAGTCCTTCGTGGGCGATGGCCATGGTGGGATAGACAAGGTTGCTACTTCGTGGACCCTTTGTGGGTGGTTGCTTCTTCATGGACCCTTTGTGGGTGGTTGCTTCTTCGTGGACCCTTCGTGGGTGGAGCCCTCCGTGGACTCGCGCAACCGTTACCCTTCGTGGGTGGAGCCCTCCGTGGACTCGCGCAACCGTTACCCTTCGTGGGTGGAGCCCTCCGTGGACTCGCGCAACCGTTACCCTTTGTGGGTTGAAGTCTCCATCAACGTGGATGTAGGATAGCACCACCTATCCGAACCACGGGAAAAACATCCGTGTCTCCAATTGCGTTTGAATTCTCCAAACCCTTCCCTTTACATTCTTGCAAGTTGCATGCTTTACTTTCCGCTGCCAATATACTCTTTGCATGCTTGCTTGAATTGTGTGATGATTGCTTGACTTGTCCTACAATAGCTAAAATATGCCAAGAACTAAAATTGGGAAAAGGTTAAGTTTTTATTTGGTCAAGTAGTCTAATCACCCCCCTCTAGACATACTTTCGATCCTACACCTCGAAAACCGGAGGCAAACAGGATCGGTACTTCCTCCTCATGACTTCCTGCGACGCGCTCTGGTCCAACATGAGCCTGTAGGCTTGTGCGTCTAGAGCGGCCCGCTTTGTGGCCATCCTGGTGTCCTCAGCTGCCAGATCCGCCTTGGCCTGAGTGATCTGTTCCTTTATCTTTGCAATTTCCGCGTGTGGACGTCCTGATCCGCCGGATTAGCTTCCGCCATAAGTACAGCCAATGCATCAAATAGCTCTGATTGAACTTGAGCCGGCGGGCGCACAGGGCCTCCTGCCCCGGCAGCCGTCGCCGCTGCTGAACCAGAGGTTGTTGCTGCAGCGGTCGAAGAATGAAGCGCTGCTTGTGTGCCGGCCATGAATATTCCAACTCGGTTGGGCAGATCAGAGGGGTCCAGAATACTGTCGCCATCGGAACAACCCCCAATCCGGCCATCTTGTAGCTGATAAAGAGATTCGGTTTCTCCGGTCGATGACTCGCCATCGAAACAAACGACGGTCTCGCCGCGAGATTTCGATCCATCCTCATAACTTCCTCCATGGATGACTCCCACGAAGGCACGCTTCATGGCCGGTTTAACCCAGGCGGATCGCGCATGCTGAGCCATCTCGACGAGGTCGGTGCAGATGTCCGGCTCAGGGCCCGGTTCACCGATCTTGCCAATGAAAACGTGAATGGCACCAAAGGGGACCCGGTACCCATACTCAACTGAGCCGGCCTCGGGGCCCCAGCCTGCATCGTCGATGTAGAGCTTGCTGCGACGACTCTTAGTCATCCGGCCTACGGCGTAGCCCTCGAGTCCTTCAAAGCGGCCCTCCAAGAACTTGAAACCATCGTGCGATAGCCCCACGGTGGGCGCCAACTGTCGTGGTTTTGTCACGGCAGATGTCCTAAAGAAAGGACTTAGTCGTGGAGCCATCGCGACGGGTTAGCTTGAAGGGGTTAAAGCGGACACAGGGACGCAAGAGAGTTTATACTAGTTCGGCCCCTTCGATGAAGGTAAAAGCCTATGTCTAGTTGTGATGGAATTGATGGGGTTTCGATGACTAGGGAGAAAACAAGCTTCGCCTATGTCTCAAGTTGTTGTCTCTTGTCCTTGAACCGCTGCCGGGTCGTCCCCTTATATACACGGGTGACGCCCGTCGGTTTACAGAGTCCCAATACCAGCTCATAGATGTGTCCGGTTTGGTCTCTACTTATTCCTAACTTACAATACAAGTTAACTACTAACGCCGGTTTACAGCTACATGCCTTGAACCAACCATGGGCCTTGAGCCCTTATCTGCCTTCTCGGGCTTTAACATACTAAACTACTGACGAAGTTAATCCGACCCAGTTAGGCCGGTTTACGCCCAGTAGTAATATCCCCAACAGTGATGGTGGTGTGTCTGCCATCCGTCGTTTCTGACCATTAGATCTGCATCTAACGACTTTGAGGTAAGTTGTGGCATTTTTGCAACAATAGCCCACTTCTCTGCTCGAATTTGCAGAAAACCCCTTATTATCTTGAAAGCAACCACATCCCTCCCTCACCTCATCAAAACAGCCTGAGAAATATATTTTGAGTGAAAAGTACTCCCTCCGTTCCTAAATATTTGTCTTTCTAGAGATTTCAATAAGTGACTACATACGGAGCAAAATGAGTGAATCTGCACTTCAAAATATGTCTATATAATCCGTATGTGATAGTCCATTTGAAATCTCTAAAAAGACAGATATTCAGGAACGGCGAGAGTAATATATTAGGAGTATATCAAAACAAGAGTGATTTCTTTCAAGTTTGTGAACAAGTACTACTATTCTACTACTTTGGATCCGTCGCAACACACGGGCACATTGCTAGTACTCCCTCCATTTACTTATACAAGGCCACTATGGAATATACATTTTGCATCTATACAAGGCCACCAATAGTAATCGAGGCAAAATTAATGATGTTTCCTCGTACTATCAACTTGTTTAATGCTTGTATGCATGTTGTCATAATGTCGCTTAGCTATTTCTTCCACTCAGTTTTCTTGCATGCATGTGGTGTGTTAATGATCCCAGTAAATGAAAAGAAAAGTTGGGTTGCAAAACATGTATTAAATTTTACCTTGGTACCTGTAATTTGAGTTTGTGGCCTTGTATATAAAAATGGAGGGAGTAAAAGGAAAAGGCTTGTCGCGTTCGCGTCGCACTCCCCCCACACACGCCCGAGAATCGGGAGTACTCCACGGCCCATCCGGCACGACACATAGCTTAGGGAAGGCGTGTTGCCTAGCATTTTCACTTTCATGTGGGACTGCCGTTGAGCAAACCGACTATTGGCAAACCGCACCCCGCCCGCCGCCGGGTTGGAAAACAGAAACGTGGGGAAGATCTAGTTGTAGCCGGAAGCCAAGAAATTTGGTGTCAGATGGGGCTCGTTGATAGTGTAGGAGCATTCCGTACTACTCTACCCCTACTAGTACCAAGTTTGTACTATACAACTAGTACTACCACTATACAACTAGTAGGTACGTGCACGGCACAACATCGTAGGAACAAAAAACGGGAAGATCTTGTTTTGGGTGATTTATCTTTTTTCAGTCAACGTAGTATGAATAATATGATGTGGGGGCACCCATGAAGCTTATGTGGCTTGGTTGCATGGCTACGAAAGGTTAGAGAAAAATAAATAGATAATGTGTTTAGAGTGCACTCCACTAAATAGATATACTTTGGATCCATTGCAACGGGCCGGCACATCTATATCTATACCCCCTATATAGTGTGTGAATAACTTCGAAAGCTAGTCGTTGGATGAAGACAATCTAACGGTACAAAGATGGCAAATCCGAGCACTACTGGCCATTGGATATCATCTACATTCCACCAGATTCTGCCACATGTAGAATCTAGAAGACTCCATGGTTGAACTTCATTCATGACTAACTTTGCCACAACTAAGCTTAGGCAAAGTGTGTCTGCCACAAAAAATGTGGCTAATAAAATGGCCACCACAAGTCTGGCAAGATTTGGCGAGAAGTTGAGTCTATGACATGTGGACCATGTAGCTAGAAAAGTGTGACAAGCCACAAGTGTACCAATGATCCAAACACATGCCTGGTGTTTGGTAGGGTGTATGAAGGGTGCATGATCCCAAGAGTTCCCTTCTCGACCCACTTTTGGGTGTTTGGTAGAGTGTATGGAGGGTGCATGAGTCCACACTAGCTTAGCACAAATACACTAGAAGCATGCATGAAGAGAGCATACATGAAGATGGGTGTTGAGTTGAGCAAGCATGAAGAGGGACCAACTATGCTGAGACGAGAACGCAACCAAACACACTTGTGGCACGCCTAAGCTTAGGCATGGCAACCTTAGGCTGCAAACCAAACATCTATACCCATATATAGTGTGTGAATAACTTTGAAAGTTGGTCGTTGGATGAAGCCAATCCGACGGTACAAAGATGGAAAATCCGAGCATTACTGGCCGTTGGATATCATCTACATTCCACCAGATTTTGCCACATGTAGAATCTAGAAGACTCCACATGTAGAAGCATAATGCACAAACCATCAGAATCTCATGCGTGCAATGCATGTGTACCTTACTAGTAGTTGGGAGTAGTAGTAAGAAACAAATTCTGGGTTTGGCACGAGCTCGTATTGCGGGAGCACCACAAGGCCTGCCGCAGAAGTTACATTTCCCTCTCGGGGCCCACGTGACCGAACTTCAGTGGCGTAGTGACCGGCCTATGAGTCAATGACATGCGGACCTTAAATGCGGCTGGCCCACATGTCATTCTCATGGTGGTGGTGTGGTTCACGACTCACTCGTTCGAGATGAACCGCCCGGTGGTGGCGTGGCTATGGCGAGGGTGCCACGGCTGGGCGTCGGGGCGTTACGAGGCGTAGATGGCCACACCGGCGGGTACTACCTGTAGTACAGAAGTACTCCAGCTGAGGATTGATGCTTGGGACGAAATGTGTCACAACTGCTGGATGAAAATTCGATGGTGCGGGAGTACGGATCGGAGCACAACAGCGGAGTAGGCAAACCGCGTCCAATCGGGTGTGGCTGTGGTAGAAAGTTGATGGTCGCCGCAGTTCAGCTGGCCCGCATGTCATGCACACAAAGGCAGAGGAGCGGTCGGGCCGAGAGGGATGAGGCACACGTCGGGGGGATGAGGATCCCCTGACGTGAACAATCCTACCATTCTTTCACTGGCATGTGGGACCCCCAAGTGTGGGTCCCACCTGTCAACGAAGGAAAGGCAGGGTAAGGCAGGGATAGCCATGTCAGAGGATCCATGTCCATGTCAGGGGACGTCGTGCTTACAGGTAGGGTTGGAGCGACGTCGTGGGAATCGCGTCTGGGTGTGGAAGTGGTACAAACAAGAAACGTGATGGTCGCCGTGGTTCAACTTCCATGGACAAGCTGTCATGTCTGCTGATACATGTATATCAAAACTAGAGTGTTTATATTTGAGGCATGTGAACAAGTATTATTCTACTACTTTGGATCCATTGCAACACACGGGCCAACACATTGGTAGTAGTAGTGTCTATCTCTATCTCTAGAGGCCTTCCCTCATTCATCCTTTTCTCACACAAGATAAACTACTCGTACAAATGCATCTTGATGTTCCATGGAACACATGAGGATGTTTCCTTGGGGGTCTCTCCAGCGCGGCGTGGCCGTAGTTGCAAGTTGACGCCCCTTGAGATGCCGACATTGAGGGGCACTCGGATTTCCTCCGATGAGCAGGTAAGATGAGTTTGGTCACGTAGTAAATGCATTCTAAAGACTACTTCCATGTCCATTTCCTAATTCTCCCCCTGCAAACTTTTTCACAGGTTAGGCTCGGTGCGAGTGGAGATTGGCTTGCATATGTACGGGAAGGCACCAACATCAATTTGCACAACATTTACAACGGTGACACCGTTCCCGTAGAACCTTTGTCCAACATTGGGATCAGCCATGCAACGGGCCACCGCATGAATTGGTACGATGGAACCACGATGAGATTGAATAAGATAGCATGAACATTGCACATGGCGATCAAAGGTGGATCATGTTGTCTGCGGCCGATTTGTTGTCGTACGAGTATGAAGACGTTGTGCTCCTTTCTAACCGCATCTTCACGGTGACAAACCAGGGGACTTGTTTTGTATGGGACACATCCTACGATATACTCCCTCTCTCCCAGTTTATTTCTTTGGAATCTTTTTGTTTTATAAGTTTCGAATTCAAATTTAGAGATCCCCATCACATGTTGAGATTACAATGTCCATTAAATCGTTGCGCGCATGTATAGTAAAGAAACAAATCTCGAGTTTGGCACGAGTTCGTGCAGCGGTAGCACCAGCCTGGCGTAGGAGTTACATTTCCCTCTCAGGGCCCTCGGGACTGAGCTTCAACACCTTGCTACACCTGCCTTTGAGTCAATAACATATGGACCCGATAGGTGGCTGGTCCACATGTAATGCTCCCGAAGGCGGAGGGGCAGTGGGGCCGAGAGGGGTGAGCCGCGGGTCGGGGGACGTGTGGTGTCATGGGTTCGTGCGATGTCGTGGGAATCACGTGTGGCTGTGGCAGAAACTTGATGCTCGCCGCATTTAAGGTGGCCCACATGTCATGCACACAAAGGCAGAGGGGCGGTGCGGCCGAGAGGGGTGAGGCGCACGTCGGGGGACGTGGTGCCGTGGGTTGGAGCAGCATCGTGGGAATCGCGAGTGGCAGTGGATGAAACGTGATGGTCGCCGTAGTTGAACTTCGATGGACAAGCTGTCATGTCTACGGACACATGCATTGCATACCGATCACTGGAAGGAGTAGTAGAGAAAGCTAGGCAGATAAATAGTTCCCTATAGTCAAGCGGACCCACGCTACTACTTGTTCCAAAGACATGCACACCATCGAAATAGTCCATCTATATCAATATACACCGAGAGGGAATAATTTTTTCGTACAAGAGTGGAAATTGTTCGTCCATCCATAATGCCCTGCTGCTGGTGCAGCCTTATCTTCTTCTTCTTCTTCTTCTTCTTCTTCTTCTTCTCATTTTCTACGGGAGACAGCTTCTGTCGAGGATATACCCCGCGGTATGACCAGACCGAAGTTATAACCCGGCTGGGACTTGGTAAACCGGCAGACAGTTAAGACAGACAGTTAATCAGATGATAAACTAGACGGTAACCGGTAGGTGATAACCCGACTGACAGTTAATAAGTCAGATGATAACCCAGCAGATGTTATTCGGATGATAACCCGACATATGTTAAGTCAGATGATAACCCGACAGATGATATGTTAGATGATAACCTGGAAGATGTTATGTCAGATGATAACCCGACAGATGTTAAGTCAGATCATAACCCGACAGATGTTATGTCGGATCATAACCCGGTAGATAGTTAAGGCAGACAGTTAAGACAGACATTTAAGACAGGTGGTCACCCGGCGGGCAGTCATAACCCAGCAGACAGAGTCGCCTGGGGTTAGGAAGCGCGAGATGTTAAAAAGCCCAAGATGTTAAGAAGCCCATGAAGAGAAGTCGGAATAGTTTAAGTCTTAATCCGAGTTGAACTCTACATGTAACCCGCCCCTTCAACTTATATAAGGAGGGGCAGGGCACCCCAAGGAGAGAGGAGAAATAATCTTAAGGGTTAGACACAACTAGGAGAGCCGGTTTACGGCGACTCCCTCGTGATGATAATGAGACCTAGCCACAAACAGTATGTAGGGTTATTACCGGATGATGTTTCCCGGGGCCCGAAGTTGTCTAACTCCTCGTCTTATGTGTTGGTTTTCTCGATTTCGATCAACCCCTCCCAAGCTACCACATAGATGTGTTGGCCTCACGACTAAGTCCTCACACTAGGACATCTGCCGTGACAATTCCATGATAGTTGGCGCCCACCGTGGGGCCTGCGCACGGTGGTGATGAGTTCATGGAGGGATATTCCCAGGGATCAAGGGATTGGCAATTTTTTCAGATGAAGATTTTTTAAGATTCAAGTCGAGGAAGAAATTAGGGTTTTGGTATTATGTGTGCCGCCGAGCCGTCGAATCGGATAGGAGATTGATTTCTACTACAACTGCCATAATTTGCCAAGATCGAGAAGAGATTTTTTTTCCGTTGAAGCCGAGATACTACGACAGTCAACCGAAGCTGTCAGCGGTGGCCGGGTCAGATTGCTACTGCATCCACAAGCAGCAGTCCGATCGGCCGGATCATTGCTGGCACAGGTTACGAGTCTCGAGGAAATCAACTTTTGCATCTGCTACTTAGGGCGTTGAGGACAAAATCAACTCTAAAGTACTATAAGTTTAACTCACACACGGATCGAGGAAGCACCAAGCGATTTGAGTATTTCTTCCATAGATGCCTGTGTAGACTGCTGATCAAAAGTGATATGTCGTCGCCGTTTTAACACTATGCGGATTGCCATGGACATCTCACCTCTTCAGCTGCTGGGGTCCACCCGCGCCGAGTCACCGACCTCTATTCCAGGCCTATTTTGAACTGCCTGTCACGACTCGACCCTCTTTTGACCTTCAACCGCCCATGCTCCTACGCCAGGCCGCTGTTGTCGTGCCGCTGTTTGCCATCGTCGCCCCTGCATGGTACCACTCTGAGTTGCCACATCACCGGCCGTCTCCACTTCCACGGCCTCCCCTTGTCTTTGAGCCGCCCTGGCTGTGCTCTGACTCTGCCATGACCAAGCCGCCCTGGATGGGTCAGTCGGCTGCCTCGCCAGTTCAGAACCGTCGCTGCCATTGGCCGGCTTTTCGCATGACCTCGCCTCCAAGATGAGCCCAGGAGAGCTGCTGTTGCAGTGGAGAACCACCTCTGCTGACCGCTGTTACCTCTGAGCCGCCCCTGTGTAGACTGAGGCACCAGGCGCCGTCGTTCTTGTCCTCCGTGCTAAATCGTCGTTGTGGATGCCTCACTCTGCTTCCTCAGGGGCTCCTCGAGCTGTTCCCCAGGAGCAACCTGCTCACCTCTGCTACTGTCGATGAACCGCCACTGGAGTGCCTCCGCCGTCGTCTCCACAAACCGCACTCAGTTGCTGCCATCAAAGCCGCCCCAAACTATGCCGTTCAAAACACCCTGGACTCGATATTCACCATCTTCGTGAGCCTCCGCGGGCCATCGCTGCACTGGGCCTCCTCAACCACCGGGCTGCCGTCACGGCTGCACTGGGTCACCTCACCAGCCATCAGTGTATCACCCGCTGTTGTACCATCGATATGAACCGGACGCCGCTTGTGCTAAACCGCCTGCTTCTGAGCCGCTCCGTCTTAGCTCCCGCCTGAGTTGCCATCATCGCTACAATCCGCCGTGGCCTTGTCTCCTCCAAGTCGCCTGCGGGCTGGCCTGCGCTAATTCGCTGGTCCCCTAGCCCAGCGACGAGGCGATTTCCCCTCGCCGGTGCGCCTTGCCGCTATAACTCGCTTCGCCTCTGGTTTCCAATCCGTCGACTGTTTCCACTCCAATCTGGCTAGCTCCCGGCTAAGAACCGCCCGCACCTGGACTCTGTCTTGCATCTATCGAGGCCCGTCGCCGTGGCTCCGCGTTACTGGCCTCAAGCCGCCTCCGAGTCGTGCGTCGTCTCCGCCTCCTCCGAGTCGCCCTACACCCTCGCCTTGAATCGCTGGCTCTCCTCCGTCGCCTTGACGTACCTTGCACTAAGTCGATGGTCCCCTAAGCCAAGCCGCTTTATTGCTCAGAGCTTCGCCTCCGCCTTGAACCGCCATCGCTTCATGGGCCGCCATCGCCTCGTCAAACCAGCCGCGTATGAGTCGCGGCCGCCATCGACACCCGCCATGGCTTGTTCTGATTGTCCCCAGGCGGTTCTCCTTCGTCGCCACGACCTACCCTGCAGCCTCACCCTCGAGCTGCTTCGTGCTGGTTGACCCGCCGTAGCAAGTCGACCGGTAACTGCGCCAAACTGCCACCGCGCGGAGCCGCTTCTGACAGATGCTGTCCCCTGCTCTCACCGCTGCTGTGATATCGCCAGGACACTTGAGCCGCTCGATCGCCATTCACTGAATCGCCAGATAGCAGCACCTGTTAATCTCTGCTGCGGAGTTGAGCCGGCTCGGCTGCCCTCTGAACCATGTCGCGCCTGATTTAACCCGCCTTGCGCCGCCGAGTGCTTCTGCGACACTGAACCGCCTCGCCCTCTCAGCCATGGCTGGCGTCGCCTCCCGCCTCTGAACTGCCAGCATCAACTCCACCACCTCACGAGCCGCCATCTGCGGTCGCTGCTTCCGCCTCCTGCCAGGTCACCTCCGCCCAAGACTGGCGCCGGTTCCGCCCCGCGCGGCCGTCTACTCCTCCAGCACCTCCTGCCTCGACCTGCCTCGGCCTCACGCTACCGGGCAGGTGTTGAACCACCACTTCCGCCCCAGTGACCCGCTGATGTGGCCTTGAACTGATTTCGCTCACCTCGGCAGCAAGCCACCTCCGCCGCGGCAGTGCTTCGTTGTCTGACGCGCGCGCCGCTTCGACCACAAGCCAGCCCCGAGTCACCGTCGCTGGCCTCTCGTTCCGTCCATACCGGATGTCGCAACCGAGTTGCCTTGCTTCGCTCTCCGCCAGCGTGGTCCTTTGCGAGCTGCCGCCTTCACCTGGCCCGACCCGCCACCGGGTCATCACGCCCCAACGGCCGCTTCAGCCGCCGCGTTCATCTATGGCCCGCCTACGCCTCACCCCTCCTCTGTCGTGGCTGCACTGAGCCGCCCCGGGCTTGCCACAGTGCTACTAGAATGTTGAATAATTTTGATGGTTCTTTAGAAGAGTCCTGGAAATGGCTGTGTTAATGACGAAGACACCACTATCGCAGATTATCTAGTTTGCCTTGCCAAACATCTGCTGGAGTTGACTGAATTGACTCTGATTGCAGCTGAATTGAACAATGGGTGCATCGGGCAAGCCCACGTACACAGTGGATCTTTGCCCTGGTCTTAATAAAGTCACCTGGTAGATTGTGCTTATGCTTGAAAAATACTGAAGTGAAAAACATTATTATGATACAGCATGGTTTCCGCGGATTTTTTGATCATTTAGCGAAAAGCACTGCTTAAAAGATATGTCCAAAATATCAATCTTGCTGGTGATAGTTCCTAAGAATTTTTCATGACAAGCCAAGTACTTCAGACATTGTCAAACGGCATCTGGATAAGTGGAGCTGATGAGAGGAAATAGTGGGTTATCAAGCAGGCAAGTTATACATTTTCCTGGTACCTGAGCATGGCCGGGTTATCCAAGGATAGTATATATGGATCATCGGTCATCCAAACAAATTAGGTGATATTCTTTCTACGTATTTTATTAGTATACATATTAAATTGTTTGAGAACAATTACTCTGGTCTATAATATTTTCCGTAGGACCATTATTTATTACAAAAAAGGTGTCGCATAAATGCAAGGAAATGCCTCCTTATTACGTGCAAAATAATGATTCCTCCACCTGAGATCTGGGACTCACCGAAAGGGCCTCTGTATTTCGCGAAGAAAATGTTACCGCTGCTGACAGCTCGTTCCCACCAGCTATATCTTCACAAGCAAGGAAGTGCCTCCTTATTACGCACAAAAAAATGAATACTCCCCCTGCTAGTTGGGACCCAGTATAGTGGCAGGCTGACTTGTGGGCCTACTAAGTTGACGGGGATGGAGGGCTTTGTCAACTTAGTCAATATGCACGATTCTAGCTCCAGTGACCGTATGATGTCCATCCAACGGCCGTAGTGCTTCTTCAACCTCTGGTCTTCCTGCTTCAGCTGCCCAAACCAGCGCCGGTCGTGCCTCGTGCTCCTGCTTCCCGTGGTCGGCTGCGGTGCGGCAGAGGCCTCACCGCCCCTACTATTCCCACCGCTGGCCAAGCCGTCCCTCTACTCACACACACCCGTGTTATTCTGCGGCGACGGCAACCTCACACCGCAGCGAACTAGTGAACCCTCATACTCCTCTACGCGTGGGCATCCACTACCGCGTCTTCCCTAGCTCCGCATCATCCCCTTCCTAGGCCTCGCCATCGTCCACCGCCCTGGTGCTCTCAGCGCGGCGTGATAAACGTGGTCAAGGAACGGCTTCCATCAGACGTGGACTGTACGTGGAGAGGCTGACAGCTGGGTCCATGGCCGCGGTAAAGAATTGCCTCCTTATTACGCGGAAAATAATGATTCCTCCACCTGACAGTAGGGACCCACCGGACGAGCAACCGTATTTCGCAAAAAAACGTTCCCCCTAACTACTAGGACCTACCAGCGACATCTTCGCACACAAGGAAGTGCATCTGGGCAAAAACCGATTCAGCCACCTGACTGTTGGGACCCACCAGCTACATCTTCGCACGCAAGGAAGTGCCTGACAGTTGTGACCCACCTGGTCGAAGCGTACGTAGCGTTGTCATTCTAGTCGTGAACGTGTACGTAAATACTAGTCGATGTAGAGGCGCGCACGTGTCGTAGTAGAGGCGCGCACGTAGCATGTACACATACATAAAGCGGCCAGTGTGCAAGAAAGAAAATACGGCCACGTACGTACATACGGGCGGGGTCTCGAACGCCTACTCACGCATACGTACGGCCAGGGCTCGTGTACATGGCTGGGTCGGAAAGGAGAAACAGCGTCGTCATCGCTCGCAAAAAAAACAACAACGTCGTCGTCGTGTTCATGGGGAGGCAATGGAATGCGTGTTGTTCATCAGGAGGCAACGGAATGCATGGGAGCCAACAAACTTGGAGGGAATAGCCGATGGAAACGAGGCCTGTCGTACCGCACAACGGAGGAAACGGCCTTGTGTTCGACCGGCCATGTTCGAAACGGGATCCTATTCATCGGGAGGGGTCTGGCGTACCGCAAAATGGAGGAAACGGACCTCCTACGGTCGAAACTGGGGTCCTGTTGATCAGGAAGGGTGTGGCATACCGTAAAACAGAGGAAACGGACTTGTGTTGGAGCGCTACGGTCGAAACGGGGGTCCTGTTCATCGGGAGGGGTGTGGCGTACTGCAAAACGGGACTCCATAGAATATTGTTCATCTCCACCGTCGACCCCCTCTAGCCTCCACGGGCTACTGTTCATCCACTGTCGACCTCCTCCAGCCTCCACCTGCGATTGTTCATCCATGGGCTCCTGTTCATCCAGCCTCCATCGCGCGCTACTCCACCGGCTACTGTTCAACCAGCCCTCTCCACACGGGCTCATGTTCAACCACCCCTCCACAGGCTACTGTTCATCCAGCCCTCCACCATCTACTGTTCATCTAGCCCTCCACGGGGTGGTCCTATTCATCCAGCCCTCCATGGGGTTCTGTTCATCCAGCCCCAACCGGCTCGATTGATCGGGGTCCTGTTCATTTAGAGGCAACACCACGGGGTCCTGTTCATCCACCCCCACCGGGAACAGTTCATCCAAACCCCCCCAGCAACGCTGTGGGAGTAATGGGCCACGGGTAGGCTAACCTGAGTCCCAGAACCTTTCAAGGCATCGGGGCAGGCTGCGCCCCTCAAGACCCCAGGATAAAGAGCCGCCTTCTGAGGAGTCGACGGCAAGGCCACCAACTCGCCACTCATGGCCGACTCCCAGGGACGACTTCAGGACAAACCGACTCCTGACTAACGACTTCCCAAGAAGCCGGCCTTGGGGAGTCGGCCTGCGGCTCCAGCAAAACCCCATGTCCTCATCAAGAGGGACAGGACAGGGGAGTGGCTACAGTGAAGACTGCTCCCACCCCTTTCCAAAGGGAAACATGGTCACAGTACACCGTACTCGCAGAGATCTCCGTGCGGCATGGCACTGTTGCCATGCTGGCCCTGACATGAGCACCGGAGGACCGAATCCTGCGCCCACGATGGCTTGTCTGTACGACCTTTGGGTGGCGGGTTCCACCGGCCAGCGAGATCCCAAAAGACGGGAAGTGCACCACAAGTCGGACCCGTCAGGAGTCGGCCCCCGAGAGTCGGCCGGCTCCTCCCCCGGGGCCCACGCGCCATTAACCAAATGTGACGGAGAGTGGCAATAGTGATCGCCCGCTAGGTGGCGGGGCTGTTGCCACGACTCCATGACGAAGCCCACGTCATTAGAAGCACGGCTATAGTAATCAGCAGCCGGCAAGACCTGCCCGCGGCGGATGCAGCCTGTCGGCTCCGTACCGGGCAAGTCGGCGGGGCCCACCAGTCGGCGGGCCCCAACAGTCGGCGGAGAAGACGGAGGCCGGAGGCACTGATGGCTGGGCCTGCGTCCAGCCGGATTACCATTGTACCCCTGGGGGTAGGCCTATATAAACCCCCCAGGGCACCCATGCAAAGGGTTGGAACCCATTAGCTCTAGACCAGATCATATAGGAGGGAGAGAGCTAGCCTTTCCCTCTCCTACCTCCAGAAAATAGCTCAAGGAGCAATCGTGTAAACACTTTGCCGTAGTGATCATGCGGAGACCCCCAGAGCAGCAGTAGGGGTGTTATCTCCCCGGAGAGCCCTGAAGCTGGGTAAGATTCGCTGGCGTGCATGTCTACGCCTCATCCCGTTTCCAGGCACCGGCGACGTTCTACTCGCCCCCATCATGATAAGCCATCCTTTGGCATATGTCGCACCCAACCCCGACATTTGGCGCCCACTGTGGGGCATGGTGCACCGTCGTCCGGAGACCTGTTCTGGACGGGAACCCTTTTCCTCCCTGGCGAGCGCAGCCAGCCAGGCACGCTAGATGGAGTTTGCGCCGACGTGCTGCACGGTGTTGAGATCGCCTGCGCAGCTAGCCGCCTCGCCGATCTTGTTGGTGAGGTTCGCATCTCCGATGAACCTGCATCCGACGCAGGCACGGGCGGCTTCGAGAGCCTCCTCGCGGGCCTCCTCAATCAACTCCACGTCGCCGGCAAGCCTGCCATGGACTTGGAGTCTGTAGGTTCCACCGACCCGATGCTGGTCGACTCCGACACCGCGTTGCTCGACGCGTTCCCCACTAATGTGGTGGTCTACGACGAGCCTCTCCCTCGTGCGGAGAGCGGCGGAAGCACCGTCACCGAGGTGCTAGTCATCAGTCATGACGAGCTCCCCGGCGGAGGAGCGCATGATCCGCTTGGCGCGGCGCTACAAGACCTGACTGCGCCCATTCCGGAAGACGCTGACGCAGAGACGTTGGAGGCACGCCGCCTTTAGATCGTCGAAGGCACGAAGAAGCTGGCTAGCATGAGACACTTGTCAGAAGCCTACCAGCGAGAGATGGATCGCGCTGTTGGTGGCTCGCCAGCCCCAGCTGGGCCCAGCTGCCTTGGCACGGTCCAGCAGCGCGGCGTAGCCATCGCCAACCTGTTCGGGGCAAGTCGCCCTGTGTACGCTACACCTGCGTAGAACATTCGAGCCGCCCAGGCGATGGCGGACGAGCTGGACAATTTCGAGGGCGAAGAGTGCTGCCTGATGATGGAGCGAGTCCAGCGGCTCCTCGACGCGGCTGCCACACAGAACGAGGCCGGCTGCCGCACGGAGGCGCCGCAGCGGCAAAATGACGACCTTCGCCGAGACCAAGGCACGACGTCTCGGATGCCGACTGACGGCGCCCGAGGTAGAAGAGACAAGGATCCGGCTGCCAGCCATAGTCGGACTCACATTACCATAGAGCGCGACCGAGACGGCCGCCCTAGAGCAGTGGAACGACGGGACGACTGCCCGCCTCCTCCTCCTCGTAAGGAAAGGCGAGTCTCCCCGCCGCCTGTTGATCATCTGACTCTTGGCGACCGCCTTGGCCGCTGAGAGGGAGTCGGGGAAAACGACGCCCGCCACCAGATCGACCGGCTTCACCGATCCCTGGCGCTGGAAGAAGAAGACGAGTTGGGTCCGCCTTGTTTCGGGCCCCGCATTCGAGACGAGCCCTTTCCCAAAGGTTTCACGCTCCCAAGAGACATGCCCAAGTACACCTGCTCCGTGAAGCCGGAAGACTGGCTAGTCGACTACTCCATGGCTGTCAGCATAGCGAACGGCAACAAGCGTGTCGCCGTAAAATACGTTCCGCTCATGCTCCAGGGCATGGCCCGGACATGGCTGAACAGCCTGAAGCCCCGCATCATCAACAGCTGGGTCGACTTCACCGAAGCATTCGTCCGCAACTTCACCAGCACGTACAAGCGTCCTCCCAAGCCTCATCAGCTCTCCTTGTGCATGCAAGGTCCCGACGAGTCGACTCACGACTACCTCACGCATTGGGCCGAGCTTCGGAACTCCTGCGAGGGCGTGCACGAGGTGCAGGCTATCGAGTACTTCACCGCCGGGTGCAGAGAAGGCACCCTCCTCAAGCACAAGCTCCTCTGCGATGAGCCAGAAACCATTGACGAGCTGCTGATCATAGCAGACAAGTACGCCACGGCCGACTCCTCCATGAAGGCGGAGATTCAAGTCAGCGCAACTGGCAAAGTGGCCCCTCAAGATCCAAGAACTGCGGCGGGAGACACCAGTCAGCGACAACATCAGAGCGACCACAAGCGCAAGGCCCCGCAGCCGGCTTCCAGCAGCCAGCAGGTCACGACAGTTAAAGCCTAGCAGCCGGATGGGCAGCCTCTGCCCAAGCGACAGAAAGGCGGCAAGCCCAACTAGTTGTCGGTCTTCTCCTACGAGCAGACTCTGGATGGACCTTGCAAGTTCCATAGCGGCGCGAAGCCGTCGAATCACACCACCCGGAAGTGCCACTGGCTCACCAGGATCGCCAAGGGAGACGGCCTCCTACCTTCCCCGCCTGCTGGGCAGCCGCCTCCGCCTCCGCCCCAGCAGCCGGCTGTTAGTCCAGTCGGCGCAGTACAAGATGAATACCTGGAAGAACACGGAGCCTACGTGGTGTTTACCAGTACGGCTGATGATCGACGCAGTAGGCGGCTGCAGCGATAAGGGGTGAATGCAGTAGCATCAGAGACGCCAGAGTTCATGCACTGGTCTGAGAAGCCTATCGGCTAGAGCAGGGCTGATCACCTAGAGGTGATGCCGAGTCCGGGCTCCTATGCCTTGGTTTTGGATGCCACCTTTGCCACGGATAGACAAGCTGTGTGTTTCTCGCGAGTTCTGATAGACGAAGGCAGCAGCATCAACATCCTGTATAAGGACACCATGGAGAAGTTAGGAATCAAGCAAAGACAACTTCAGAACAGCCGGACTGTGTTCCACGACATTGTTCCTGGGCTTTCCTGCTCACCAATTGGCAAGATCCTGATGGACGTCCTCTTTGGAGACAAAGATCACTTCCGCGGAGAGTCAGTTTGGTTTGAGGTGGTGGACCTTGAAAGCCCATACCATGCACTACTTGGCCGACCCTCCTTGGCCAAGTTCATGGCGGTCCCCCACTACGCCTACCTCAAAATGAAGATGCCCAGCTCTAGGGGAATTCTGACTGTAGCCGCGACTACCGGAAGTCGTCTGCCTGTGCGACTGAGAGCAGTCGGCTAGCCGAGTCCCTGGTGATCGCAGCCGAGAAGCGGCTCCTGGAACGGGCTGTGGCGATGGCCGGCAAGCAGCCAGAGGTGTCGCCCAACCCAAAGGAGTCGGAGGCTGAGGGTTCGTTCAAGCCTTGGATCCGGAGCACCCGGAGAGGTACGCTATCGTAGGCGCAAACCTCGACAGCAAATAGGAAGGCGAGCTCGTCGATTTCCTCCGTGAGAATCGGGACATCTTCGCATGGTCCCCCAAAGACATGCCAGGTGTACCGACGGAATTCGCCGAGCACAAGTTACATGTCCGATCTGATGCAAAGCCGGTTAGGCAGCCCCTGTGCCGCCTGTCAGAAGAGAAGAGAAGAGTTGTCGGAGAAGAGATAGCCCAACTCCTGGCAGCCGACTTCATTATGGAAGTATTCTTTACAGAGTGGCTGGCCAACCTGGTCCTGGTACTGAAGAAAAACAAGCAGTGGCGAATGTGTATTGACTACACGAGCCTCAACAAGGCCTGCCCCAAGGACCCGTTTGCTCTGCCAAGAATTGATCAGGTGATAGACTCCACCGCCGGATGCGAGCTGTTGAGTTTTTTGGATGCATATTCAGGATATCACCAGATCAAGCTGAACCCGGCTAACAGACTGAAGACCGCCTTCATCATGCCGTTTGGAGCTTTTTGTTTCCTCACCATGACGTTCGACTTGAGGAATGCCGGCGCCACCTTCCAACGTAGCATGCAGAAGTGCCTCCTCAAGCAGCTCGGCAGAAACGCCCACGTCTACATGGACGATGTGGTGGTGAAGACGGAAAAGCATGGAACACTGCTGGAAGACCTCAAGGAGACCTTTGAGAACCTGCGCCGATTCCAGATCAAGCTCAACCCTGAGAAGTGCGTCTTCGGAGTACCAACCAGCCAACTCCTTGGCTTCCTGGTCTCTGAACGCGGCATAGAATGCAACCCTGTAAAGATCAAGGCCATTGAGAGGATGGAGGTACCCAGCCGACTGCTGGATGTGCAAAAGTTCACCGGCTGCTTGGCATCCATCAGCCGATTCATCAGTCGGCTGGGCGAGAAAGCTCTCCCCTTATACCAACTCATGAAGAAGACCACTTTTTCCGAGTGGAACCACAAGGCGGACGAAGCTTTTCTCTAGCTGAAAAAGATGCTGACTACTCCACCTGTTCTGGCGGCTCCGACTCCTAAGGAACCTATGCTCCTGTACATCGCCGCCACCAACCGGGTATTCAGCACGATCATTGTAGTGGAACGCAAGGAGGAAGGCAAGGCACTACCTGTCCAGAGACCAGTATATTACCTGAGCGAAGTATTGTCGGCCTCCAAGCAGAACTACCCCCACTACCAGAAGATGTGCTATGGCGTACACTTTACCGCCAAGAAATTGAAGCCTTACTTTCAAGAGCATCCAATCACTATGGTCTGCACGGCCCCACTTGCCAAGATCATCGGAAGCCGAGATGCTTCTGACTGAGTGGCCAAGTGGGCCATAGAGCTGGCTCCCTACACCATTCACTACCAGCCCCGCACCACCATCAAGTCACAAGCACTGGTCGACTTTCTCGCCGACTGGGCCGAGACCCAGTACCTACCTCCAGCGCCTGACTCCACCCATTGGCGGATGCATTTCGACGGCTCCAAGACGCGCACCAGCTTGGGAGCCGGCGTCGTCCTCACTTCCCCTAAAGGCGACAAGCTCAAATATGCACTGCAAATCCATTTTGCCGCCTCCAACAACGTCGCCGAGTACGAGGCGCTCATTCACGGGCTCCGGCTTGCCAAAGAACTTGGCATTCGCCGGATCCTGTGTTATGGCGACTCGGACTTAGTGGTCCAACAGTCATCTGGCGACTGGGACGCCAAAGATTCAAACATGGCAAGTTACCGTTTCCTTGTGCAGCAACTCAGTGGGTATTTCGAGGGGTGCGAATTCCTCCATGTGCCAAGAAACGACAACGACCAAGCAGACGCCTTGGCACGAGTCGGCTCTACCCGCCAAACAATATCATCCGGCGTCGCCCTTCAACACCTCCTCAAGCCGTCTGTCAAGCCTTCACCAAAATCAGACTCCATCTTCGTGCCGTCTCCTCCCGAAGAAGTCGGATCCGACTCCAGAGCCCCGGCAGATGGTACGGGATTTTGGCAGATGGCCCCAGAGCTGCCACAATCAAAGCCGGCCCAGGGACTGCAGTACCCGGCCCGGGGACTATGGCGGCGGGCTCGAAGACTCTAGAACTCGGCCCAAGAGCCACGCCAGTCGGCCCGGGGACTTCATTAACCCAGCAAGCGGTTGTTGACTCCAACCCGCTGCCTCCCAGCCCAACCGCCCTCGTCCAAGTCGCAGTTCTAGCAGTCGAAGAAATAGCAGCACCCTCATGGGCCCAACCCATCCTCAAATTCCTGGTGAGCAAAGAGCTGCCGACTGATGAGACCTCAGCTCGGCAAGTACAAGCCGAGCGGCAGCCCACACCATAGTCAACAGAGAGATGGTCAGGCGCAGCATCACTGGTGTCTACCAGCGCTATGTAGAGCCAGAGCAAGGCCAACCAATTCTGAAAGACATCCATCAAGGCGAGTGCGGCCACCATGCGGCTTCAAGAGCACTCGTCGCAAAAGCCTTTCGACACGGTTTCTTCTGGCCGACTACCTTAGAAGAGGCCAAGGAATTGGTCCAAAAATGCAAAGGGTGCTAGAAGTTCAGCTCCAAGCCGCACCAGCCGGCTTCTACACTCAAGACCATCCCCATTGCCTGGCCTTTCGCAGTTTGGGGTCTAGACATGGTGGGACCATTCAAGACGGCACGAGGTGGCTTAACTCACTTGTCGCAGTGGACAAGTTCACCAAGTGGATAGAAGCGAAGCCAATCAAGAAACTAAACGGTCCGACTGCCGTGACTTTCATCTCCGATATCACAATTCGGTACGGCATACCACACAGCATCATCACTGACAATGGTACAAATTTTGTCAAAGGCGCCTTGGCCCATTTCTGCGCAACACAGGGCATCCGACTGGACCTAGTGTCCGTCACCCATCCACAGTCAAACGGCCAGGTGGAGCGAGCAAACGGCCTCATCCTGTCCGGCATCAAGCCCTGACTGGTCGAGCCTCTGGAGCGGTCGGCTGGCTGCTGGCTCGACGAGTTGCCAGCCGTCCTGTGGAGTCTGCGCACGACTCCAAACAAGTCAACCGGCTTCACGCCTTTCTTCCTCGTCTACGGTTCTGAAGCCGTCATCCCAACAGACATAGAGTTCGACTCCCCGCGAGTCACCATGTACACCGAGGAGGAAGCAGAAGAAGCACGTCAAGACGGTGTCGATCTGCTGGAAGAGGACCGGCTGTTGGCACTCAGCCGGTCCAGCATCTACCAGCAGAGCCTGCGCCGATACTATAACAGGAAGGTCAAGCCGAGATCTTTCTAAGAAGGCAACCTTGTGCTCCGACTGATCCAGCGAACAACCGACCAACACAAGCTATCGGCACCTTGGGAAGGCCCTTTCATCATCAGCAAAGTACTGGGCAACGACTCCTACTACTTTATTGACGCTCAGAAGCCCCGAGCACGCAAGAGGGATGACTCCAGCAAAGAGACGGAGCGGCCATGGAATGCAAATCTCCTCCAAAGATTTTACAGTTGATGCAGTATGTACCATGCTACCTTTTGTATTAAAGTACCAAGACTTCGGCCCCCCCGAGATGAGCTCGGGGACTGCCCTCTTTTGTCTATATGATAAAAGTTATGCCTACGAGTGTGTTACTCTTTGTTATGCCGCTTGGCACCGGGCTCGACAGGTCGGCCCGAGGACTTGCCGCCTTGCACTATGAAATGCTTCCTGCAGCCGGACAAGTAGTGTGTGACGCCTAAGCCGTCTCCTGTCAGAAGCCGTAGCTCGCAGAGCGACTGTACGGTGGGCAGGAGTAAGGTAGAATGGGCGTTCACATGAAAAATGGCTAAGGACTCAAAGCATAGAACATAGCCTAAAGCCGGCTTCCAGCCTTCCTTTTTTCTTTTCGCAAACCGACTATTAAGCAGTCGGCTCACCGCCTTCTATTCAACTTGCTAAAAAAACTCTAAAACGGCTAAGTACTTGCCTTCCCAAAGTAGCCAAGCATTTGATCCAACGGCAGTCCGCAGAGCGGCTGTCTGACTGGCAAGACAGGCAACTAAGGGAAAGCGGCAAAGGAAAAAAGCCAAAAGAGCAATGAGCAAGAAAAGATAGAATTCGGATAAATATTTACATAGCATAGGCCCTTGGTCGAATCTTCGAGCAGAAGTTCAAAATACACCCCGCGGGTGGAATTGTGCAAATTAACAAGTTCTTCAAGACTACTAAAGCAGATAAAATAAAGATAAGGCGGCAGCTTAGGAAGCGGCAGACGGATTCGGGGGGTCGGAGGAGGCGGCAGCGTCAGGCGTTGGGGCGGCCGGCCGGGCAGTCTCGGCTTGATCGCCTCCGGTGGCAGTCGGCTCGGTCGCACGCGGCTCGTTGCTGGAGGCGCGGTCGAGCTGAGGCTGGTCGTCTGCCCCATCTTCTGGTGCTTCCGTCTCGCCTCCGTCCTCCGCCTCGCCTTCCTCCTCGACGCTGGAGCCGATCACCTCCGCTGAGTCCTCGCCGTAGTCTGGGTTCATCCCAAACCACTCCGACGGTACCTCCTCGCCGTCTTCAGACCACTCAGGGACGAAGATGCTGGTGTCGGTGTACTCGGTGATCGCCGTGGCATGCTTGACGAGGGTGTCTTCCGCGGCTACCAGCTCCTGCTGGGCCTCTGACCGGAGTGTGGCTAGCCGGTCTAGATCCAGCCCCGGATACCATGCCTTGACGAACTCCAAGGCCCGACGTGCTCCAGCTCGGGCCGAGGAACCCTTCCAGGCCTCAAGACGACCAGCCGCGACCTCTAGCTAGTCAGCAGTCAGGCTGGGGGTGCACGGAGCCTGCATGTCCGGCCACAGGGCGGCAATCGCCCGGGCACCGACACGTTGAAGCCGGCGCAACATCTGGTGAGTCGGCCGAAGGCGAGCCTCGATGCTCAGGATATGCTCATCAAGGGTTTGGGGAGCGTCGGCAGCGATCTCTGCACCTTCCGCCCTCCGACCTTCACGATCAGCCTCGATGGCTTGGATGGCGGCCTGCGAGTGCCCAGGGAAGAATTCTGCCAAGATGGAAGAAACGAAGAAACAAGTCAAAAATCAGGAGTTGGCACGATTTATAATCGGCAGCTCGAAGAAGGAAAAGTAAAGAAACTCACCATCAACAATGTCTTCAATCTCATGGAAGCCGGAGGCCAGCATTGCCTCTCTGTCAGTCCAGGAGGAGCGCTCGCTCGCGAACTCGGCCAGGAGGGCGGTTTCCGCCTCTTCCGCCTCCTTCTGCATCTTCGCAAGCAGCTCCCTCTGCTCTGCCAATTGAGTGGCCAGCAGATCACGTTCTGTGGCGAGTTTGATGCACTCCTCCCCCATTGGCACGCAACGCAGAGTTGCCTTCGCTCAGCTACTGTTGAAGAACAGCGTTGGCTTCTGAAGAGAAGGAAGAAAGAAGGCGGTAAGTCATCAATAAAGAAGGTCGCCGGGGAGATCCGGCCCGACTGCTCAGCAGTCGGCCCGAATCTCGGGGACTACAGCCCGCGGGTGCGCCAGCGCGCCCCCGCAAGGAAGGAAAAGGACTCACTCCGGCTCTCCGACAGGTCGGCGGTCCGCTTGCCCAGCTCTTCAACGTTACGGTTGAAGGCAGTAACGCGGAGGTTGTGGTAGTCCTGCGACAAATATTTCAGACAAAAGTTAGTACCCAGAGCTCACCCATTGGAGTTCCGGGCCGCCTGCTCAGTAGCCGGCCCAAAACTCGGGGACTACACCCAGTGGGTGCGCTGGCACGCCCCCACAGAGAGGAACAAGAAAGCAAGGATCAAAGAGAAAACATACCCGGACGGCTGCCCGCGATGCCAGGTACGCCTTGGTGCAGTTCTGGATGGCGTCACCCTCAGCTCGAAGCTTCGATTGGACGTCCAGAACCGCCTGGTTCAGCAGCCCTGTGTTGCCTCCTCGCACCCACCCAATGGGCGCAACGCTCGTCGCTTCGGCGTCTGGGATCGCCGAGCTGGCGGTGCCGGTCTCCAGGGGGCATGGCGCCGAAGTCGCCTTCTCAAGACGGCGACGCGTTGGCGAGCCGACTTGAAGGAGTAGCCTCGCCACGGCCTCGTCTTCAGTCGGCGGTACCAGTGGATCCGCCGGCTGCTCGCCTTGCGCGCTCCCAGACGGTGGCGGAGGTGGCGGCGGAATGATCACGTCCGGCGTGGAGGAGTCGCCGCCTTCCCTCTCCAGGATGGGGATCTCGCCGCCGGCTTCCCCAGCCTGCCCCGTGAACTCCGGAGGCGGCGGCGCAGAGTTCAACGGGGTGATGAACACCACCGATTGGCGGCGCGCAGCCTCCTCAGCCTGCCGCTTCGTCGCGGCGACGGCTTCGGCCTCCGCCAGTTTCTTCTTGGCGGAGGCCTCCGCCTTATTGGCCTCCACCTTCTCCAGGCGGGCGGCCTCTTCCTCGTTGCGCTTCCCCTGCGCATTCTGCTCCGTCGCCTCCTGAAGGTCGGCAGCGGGGTCAATCCGCCGAGTGGTGGCGGACATCTCCGCTGACCCCATGACGGAGGCGGCGGCAACCCTCTCAAGAGTGAGGGGAGCCCTGAAGCGAGGGAAGCAAGTAAAAGACTCAGACGAAGCTACAAGAAAGAATAAAGCGTCAAGACGGAATACTCACGCGGAGACCAGCGGCGGCTTCTTCACTTCCTTGTGGAAGCGGATGGCCTTCGCGGCTGCCTCGTCCCGTTTGGTCGCCGCAGCTAAACTCTTGGGCTTCTTCGGCCGACTGCCGAACAAAGTCGGCATGGCCCGGCGCTTCTTCCCGTCGCCCGGAGCACCCGGCGCGGCAGAAGAGCCCGCACCAGGATGGCTGGCTCCTG